>NC_026005.2:62717780-62725280 GCF_000442705.2 Elaeis guineensis | reverse complement strand
GAGCACAACATTCGACTGGATCGACGAGGTAGTCTTTTCGTCAAAAAGATGTTCCTCCCCCACCTCCAATGGCAGAGCCCAATTCCTCGCATCTTGTGGTCACCACAGACGCACAGATTGCTGCGCTTATGCAGCAAATAAAGGTTTTGACAGAGACGGTTCAAAGTCTCCAGCAGCAGCAGCAACGGTTAATGGAGTAACCAATGGCTCAGTCAGTGCCATCCAGGCACAGCCGCCATCCTCCACAGCACTCACTCTCCTCATCTTCAGAGCGATCATCTCGATACTCTGATCAAGACGGACAACTGTATTCTCAGAACTCTCACCGTGCCACTCATCATTCATAGTGTTCTCCCTCACCTTTTCGTGCATACAGTATCAAGAAGGAGAAACAGCCGCAGACATCTTCTGCTTCTCCTTCTTCGAGCTCTTCATGGGGTTTCACCTCCAGAGTTTTTCAATGACGGCTTGATGACTATAAACACAAGTGCAGAGAAATCGATTGTCAGCTTGCCTGACTTCTGATGGAAGATCAAAAGTCTTCCAATGATTATGACTTCCATACTGTCCAGCCTCTCTCCTGATGCATCTTGGATGAACCGATTCTCTCTCGATTCAAGATGCTGCAGATGGAGTCATATGATAGCTCCACCGATCTGATCAACCATCTGGAGAGCTATAAGGCTCTCATAATGATCCAAGGGGCAATCGATGCCTTCTTATGCATTGGCTTCCCAACAACTCTTCAGAAGGCTGCTCGAGCTTGATATTTTGGACTTCAATGGAGAGCATTAACTCTTTCGAGCAGCTCGAGCATTCTTTCATGATCTACTTTAGTACTAGCTGAAGGCCGTCACAGACATCTAACAGTCTCTTCTCAATCAAGCAAGGTGAGACAAAGACATTAAGAGACTTTGTGGCTCACTTCAATACAGCCATACTTGAGGTTAGAGACCTCAATGAAGACATGGCTATATCGATCATGAAGAGGAGTCTGAGGTGATCTAGATTTACTTACTCTTTAGACAAAACTCTCCTCCAGACCTATGCTGAACTTCTAGAGCGCACATACAAGTACATTCGTGCGGATGAAGCTGCTTCTGATCGACACCCAACAGACGAAAAATGTCAAAAGAAGAAACAAAAGAAAAGCAAAACTCTGATCGAATCAAGTAGGCCGACAATCAATAAAAGAGCTTCACCTCGATGATGGAGTCCAAAGCTGAACAACTATGGCAGGTATGACTCCTACACTCCTCTCTCTGCTCTCCGTACGCAGATCCTGATGGAGATCGAAGGAAAGAAGTACTTATGATGCCCTCCACCAATGAAAGCACCATCGAGGAGTCGAGACAGAAAGAAATATTGTCGATTCCATCGTGATCATGATCACGATACCAAACAGTGCATCTAGCTCAGGGACGAGATAGAGGCCCTAATTCGATGAGGCTACCTCAAAAAATTCTGACGTGATCATCCGACTCAACCTCTAACCAACCAACAATCTCAGTCGCAAGCTGAGAAGATACTCAACAATCGACCAATGACGGGAGTAATCAATATGATCTTTCATGTGACAGAAGAAATGGGGGGCAACTTTCGAAGAAGAGTCGGTGAAAAAATAACGACTCGACAATGTAATTATCTTTTTGAAAGATGATGTTCGGAGAATACAAACTCTCCATGATGATGCTGTCGTTGTTTCGGCAATGATAGTTAATTATGATGTAAAAAAAAAATCTTAGTGAATAATGGAAGTTCGACAGATATTTTATTTTACTCAACTTTCTTTCAAATGCGACTACCAACTGATCGACTTAGAAGAATCTCGACGTCATTGGTCGATTTCACAAGAGACGCAGTTACTGTGGAAGGAGAAATCACTCTCCCATTAATTGCAGGAACTGAACCACAATAGAGTACTATTTTTGTGACATTCATGATTGTTCGAGTTTCCTCAGCTTATAATGCCATACTTGGATGATCTGATCTGAATACTTTGAAAGCAATAGTTTTGACTTATCATCTACTAGTTCGATTTTCGACAAAAAATGGAGTTAGAGAGATGCATGGAGATCAATAACTTATCTGACGCTTCTTTCTAATTTTCACACCAAATAATCAACCTGAAAACTCTTTATCCATCGATAAATTAGATCAAAGAGAAAATAAAGAGAGGGTTGAACCAGCCGAATAATTGGTTTCCATCCTATTAAAAGAAAAAGATCCTAAGAAGATGGTCCAAATTGGATCGCAGCTATCTGATCTGGAATGGCAGCAACTAATAAATCTACTTAGGGCAAGCACCAATATTTTTGCTTGGTTGGCTACTAATATGTCAGGCATTCTTCTGGAAGTAATAATCCATCGACTAAATATTGACCCAAAGATTAAACCGATGAGATAAAAGAAAAGGCAATTTACTCCTAAAAGACAGAAGATCATCGACGAAGAGGTCGACAAGCTCCTCGCAGCTAGCTTCATCAGAGAAGCTATTTATCCCGATTGGTTTGCCAATGTAGTGATGGTGAGAAAAGTCAATGAAAAATAGAGAATCTGCATCAACTATATAAATATAAATGAAACTTATCCGAAAAATAATTTTTCTTTGTCAAAGATCGATCAACTAGTTGATGCGACTTCGGAGCACCGACTATTAAGTTTTATGGATGCCTTTGCAAGCTACAATCAGATTCAGATGGCACCCGAAGATGAAGAGCACACAGCCTTCATAACTGACAAAGATATTTATTGTTATAAAGTAATGCCTTTCAGTTTAAAAAATACTGGAGCCACTTACCAACGACTAATCAATAAGATCTTCTAGGCACAGGTCGGATGAAATATGAAAGTTTATGTGGATGACATGCTGGTGAAAAGTTCTCAAACTACTGATCATGTTTGGGACCTGAAAGAAGTCTTCAGCATACTTCGACGACATCAGATGAAGTTGAACTTGACAAAATGTATGTTCGGAGTAACTTCTAAGAAGTTTCTCAGATTTCTCGTATCACAATAAGGAATCAAGGCCAATCTCGAGAAAATAAAAGCTATCATCAGCATGAAGTATCCTAGTTTCAAGAAAGAGATACAGCAACTCAATGAAAGGATCGCCGTACTTAGTCGATTCATTTCAAGGTCGGCAGAAAGATGCTTGCCTTTCTTCAGGATCTTGAGGCAATCAAACAACTTCATATGGTCAGACGAGTGTCAATAATCCTTCGAAGATCTAAAAAGATATTTGACATCTCCACCATTGCTTACAAAATCAAAGATCAGAGAAACTTTATATCTCTACTTGGTGATATCGATGGAAGCAGTTAGTTCGGTGCTTATCCAAGAGGATGAAAATTGAATTCAACGATCAATCTACTACACTAGCAAAGTGCTTCACAATACTGAAGTGAGATATCTAAGAGCGAAGAAAATGATCTACGCTCTGATCATATCATCACAGCGACTCTGTCCATACTTTCAAGCACACTCTATTGTTGTCTTGATAGATCAGCTGTTGAAGGTAATTTTACATCGATCTGATATGTCCGATTGAATGGCAAAGTAGGTAATAAAGTTTGATGAATTTAATTTACAATATCGCACGTCTATCAATAAAGGTGCATGTTTTGGCCGACTTCATCGTCGAGTATATAATATGTGATAATAATCCTGAGGATGACGCTAATGATGAAATAAAGCAGGCCACGACTCCTGAGTCTGACTTAACGTCAACATGGGTGCTACATATTGATGGAGCATCTAATGCATAGGGCAGCGAAGACGGACTCATCCTCACCAATTTCGAAGAGGTTATTACTGAATATGCCTTTCGATTCAACTTTAAAGCTTTGAATAACCAAGCTGAACATGAAACACTCTTAGCTGGCTTAAAAATTGCTAAGAAGCTTAGTATCGACAGTCTGAAGGTCTTCATCGACTCACAACTGATTGCTGGATAGGTTAAGCGTGAGTTTGAAGTCCAAAACTCCATTATGATAAAGTATCTTCAGAAAGTGAAAGATCTTATGTCAATCTTAAAATATTTTAAAATCTTTCATATTTCAAGGACAGAAAATACTCGAGCCGATGCACTTGTACGACTTACAATCACTTCATTCAACTTGCTGGGTCAGATATTCATCGAATACCTTGAATAGCCGAGTATTGATAAAGTCGAGAAAGTGCTGCAAATCACTGATGAACCAAGCTGGATGGATCTGATTGTCCAGTACTTGACTGATGAAACTCTCCCTATAGATTTCTCAGAAGCCAAATGACTCAGATGTATGGTCTCACAATACATTTTGATGAATGGTCAATTATACAAGAGATCGTTCTCTCTTCCCTTATTGAAGTATTTGGGACCGATAGATGCCGACTATGCACTCAGAGAAGTTCACGAAGGGATTTGTAAAAATCACTTGAGGGATAAATCACTAGCTTACAAAGTCCTTCGACAAGAATATTATTGATCCACCATGAAGAAAGATACAGCTGAGTTTCTTCGAAGGTGTGAACCATATCAAAAATATGTAAATATACAACACCAACCAATCAGTCGTTGACATCAATTATTGCACCATGGCTCTTCGCATAATGGAGAATTGACATACTAGGTCCTTTCTCTCCAACATCTGATCAGAAAAAGTTCATAGTGGTCGCCATCGATTACTTCACCAAGTAGATGAAAGCTGAACTTCTAGCACAAATCATTAAGAATAAGAAGGAAGACTTCATTCAAAAATCAATCATATGCAGATTCAATTTATTACACACCATCATCATGAACAATGATCGACAATTCGACAATCAGAACTTCAAAGAGTTTTGTACAAAATTTTACATTACGCATAAACTTACATCAGTCGGCCATTCACAATCCAATGAAAAAGTGGAAGTAACAAACCAAACAATTCTGTATGGACTCAAGATCAGACTGAATGAAACTAAAGATCTCTGGATAGAAGAATTATATCCAATCTTATGGGCATACTGAACAACTTGTTTATCAATGAAAGAATCGTCATTCAATTTGACTTATGGAATAGAAGTGATGATCCCACTTGAGATCGGATTACCATCAGTAAGGGTAGAATAATACAGTGATCCGAGTAGCCCGATTTATCGGAGAGCTGATTTAGATCTATTTTCAGAAGTCTGACAACAAGCTCAACTTTGGATGATAGCATATCGGCAAAGAGTAGCCCAATATTATAATGCAAAAGTTAAGCCAAAGGTCTTCCATCCAAGAGATTTGGTCCTAAGGAAAACTGAAGTTTCAAGACCTCTGGATCAGAAAAAGTTATCTCCGAATTGAGAAGGGCCTTACAGAATAACCAAAATATTTAGACCAGATGCATATCAGCTAGAAACCCTTAAGGGAGCAGCTATTCCTCGAACATAGAATACTGACAACCTAAAGATGTATTATCAATAAAGCTGTTCACATGTACAATATTGAGAATGAAATATTGAATTTCAGAATCATAAAAGCATCGACCAACTACAAAGTGAGTTTAGATCGATAAATGGATGGTCAATTTCTATCGACTATATTTCTATTTTTTACTATAAAAATTGACATATCGACTATATTTCGGCTTTCACTGTAAAAGTCAAAATACCGACTGTATCTCGGTACCAACTATATATCGACTTTCCACTATAAAAACCGACTCTAGTCAAACAACTATTATACCGATTTAGTTCTAACTAAGCAAAATACTATGCCAATACAATCCAGATCGAATTGAAATTATACCGACCTGATTACGATCAATCGAAGGATATTCGGTTTGCCATCGATTATCAAAAAACTAGACATACTAATCCGACTACGATCGATTGAAGGGTATTCGACTTATTACCATTTATCCTAATACCTAAAAGGTAATGTCTATTAACATTCGACTAACGGAGGAATTCTACAAGTACGTTCGGCTTGCTAACCAATATTCGATAGTTAAATAGTAATGCTACGACATTGCAAATACAAAAAAGAGAGTTGGTACTTAGAAAATTTTTTTCATTCATTCATTAAAAAAAGATTATAAAATTGGATCGAAGTCCGATTACAAAAAATTTTTTATTACAAAAAAAGATAAAATATTATATCGATCACCAGTCATCGCCCCCATCTCCTTGCTCCGACGCAGCATCGATGATTGGAACATCTTCTAGTGCAGTCGCTGCATCGACTTCAGTAGTCGATTCAGCATCTTCAATCGATGCAGCTTCATCTTCGATAGCTCCATCTTTCAGGACAGGAGGGATGATGCTGCTCAAGTCTAAATCCAGATACAGCTTCCTGATTGCATCTCAACTGTCTTCATACTTGACGCAATAAGAAGCTAACCCACCTTCGAGGATTTCTTCTTTGAACTTTTCAGAGTTCTTGAAGTTCTTAATGGCATGGTTCAAAGCCTCTCTTGCTGACTCTGCTTCCACTCTCACCAACTCTGCATCAGCTCTTGTGAAAGCTGACTCATCATCGACCAGTACCAATATTTTCAAGGTGGGCTGATGTCTTCCACGTTCGACTTCGAGTTCTTCAATATGGCCATCCTATTCTTGTCGAAGCTGGTAGATAGAATGCTTCTTGCTCTTGATTCGCGACTCAAGAAACAAGATGTTCTGGTGAGCCGACTCAAGTTCGACTCCAGAAGATTGGAGATCGACGGTCAGATGGGAGACTTCTTCCTGAAGCTTCGCCTCCCGCTCAATTGTCGCCTGGAGTTGCTTGAGGGTAGTCATCTTCTCAGTATTGGCGGCCGCCACTCTGTCTATCCATAACCGACGGAAGTCAGCAATCTTCTGATAGCCAACCTCCAAGTCATGCATGTCATGTGCCCACTGAAAATAAAAGATGAACCAAGTCAGATCAGATTAGATAAATATATATATATGTTGAAGAACTTACTCCGAGTATCATCGGATAAAAAGAAATGAATATTTTCGCTACCGTTCGATTCTTTCTATTCTCCCGATCAGCCAGAAGAAGAGTGGCTTGGATGAGCCGCTTGGTCAATGCTAGATTGGCCAAGGCCGACCCACCCTCAGAAACTCAAATGTCAAACAGAATCGAGTGGCCTGCCGATGGTCTGTCATCTGTCAAAGTTGCCGACGCCTTCCTCCGATCTCCTATCGATAGCCCCGCACTTGAGAATATGGAGAAATCAGAGCTCGACTACCCTCGAGATGGTTTCGCTGGGGGAACGATCGACGCAGCCATTAATTGCTCGACCGCGACTTCCACCACGGTTCGAATTTCAGTTGGTGGAGCTGTCGATGGTACCGCTGCAGTTTTGTCTTCTTCTGCCACCACAATTTCAACGGATGGCACTTCAGAGAGCATTGTCAGGGCCGACAACGTCAAAATTGGCTCAAGAATCGATGCCGATGGTACGTCAGATTTTCTTATCGATACAGATGGAGGAGCTGCCTGACCCTTCTTCGATGATTGAGAGGGTCCAGCTTTGGATGCTGTCTTCTTTTTGACAGCAT
>NC_026005.2:62575673-62700673 GCF_000442705.2 Elaeis guineensis | reverse complement strand
GATAGTAATTCCCTGGTTATCCTCTTAGATCGAGCTCCCAAAAGATTATAATCTCCTATTAACAAATTCTCGGAGGTTCATGGTGTAGCATTGATGTTGCCTAATTATGCATACTTACAAGGAGGGAAACAATGCAGCTAATTGGATAGCATCATTTGTGCCCGACCATATCTAAAATATTTTTTGGACATGTGTGGCTAAGACTCCCCATCTACTTTATATTTTGATTATGTCAAATGCGTACAGATATATTTATGCTGGAGCTACTTAATAAAGCTGGCTTTAATAAAAAAGTATAATATTTTCTAAGTATGCTAAAAGCCACTTCTGAGAGCAACTAGAAGCAGAATATGGCAAAACATTAATATTCTATATATTACTTCTTTTTTGGCATGTGAAAATACAAGGTCATGAAAATCATAGGAGAACTAAACAAGGTTAAGTTACTAATTTTGCATGGAGTTGTGATAATAAAACTTGGTTACTGCATAAATTATTAGCACCAAGCTAAAAGATATTATCCTAAAGTTGCACCATATCTATTTAAAAAATAACAATGATAATGCGACAAATCAAAGAATGATCACTTCTGCAAAAAAAACACATGAAATAGCAAACTTAACCCAAAAATAAATTTTTGATCAATTCAAATAAAGGAAAATAAAGCCAACGAGTTACATAAGTCCAAGAACAGCATCTGCTATTCAGCTCTTTTTTTTTGGGGGAAAACAAGCCTTGAAGGCTTCAACAAGGAAAGTCAATAGTACATAACGGCCCATGTATCCATTATTGCAAAATAAAATGAGAAGCAGGCAGGAACACAATAAAACTTAGGAGAAAAAGTAGTACATGGTTGCAGTATCGCAAAAATAGAACATTGGGAGAAAAATTAATACATGGTGCCAGTATAGAACAATCTAGATAAAGCTATACATAATAAACAAACCATGAGCTGTGTAGGATGTTACAATAGGAACAAAATTATTTTGATGTGAAATATTAAGAAATGAGTGATTCAGCATATGTAACATTAGAAGGAAACCATCCGATCTTTGCACATAATTACTGAAGCATCCCTTAAAAGAAAAGAAAGTAGCAGATCGGAACATGATGAGATCGAAGTAGATTAGCTCGTGAATCATGGTAAAATAGATGGTGTATCACTGTTTTGAAATAAAGTATCAATGTAGAATAGCATGCATAAATGAATAGCTAAAGCTAAGACAGCCTGATGAACCACCCAGAGCATCTGAACGAAGGCCATAAATAGAATCTCAAAAAAACAGCAACAAGGTAGAACAACATAACAAAGGAGATTTGGCTATAGAAGTGTGATGTTTAAACCAACCATCATAGTAGAATCCCCTTCAAGGTATATAGAAGAGACATTAAGTTCGGTAATAACAACATGCTATCCTAACCAAATAGCAACTATTTCAGCAGATGGCATAGAATGGAAAGTAACAATTCACCATCAACTCTAAGGAATAATCCATTACAATCCCTGATAACAAAACTAGCAACAACTTTAGGAGTAATAACAGCATCACAATTAATTTTGATAGCTCCAATAGAAGGGGGTAGCCATATGATCATAGGGTGAGTAATAGAAAACACAATAGAAGAGGAGCTATCCAGTGCAGAAATGGAACTAAAGATGTCGTATTTATGGTAAGCAACCAAATACCAATAAGAACCTTCCTTACCAAATTCTCTGGAGTTGAATGAACTTGTTGAGAGATGCATTCACTGTGAGTTACCTAAAATCGGTAAGCAGCACGAGCAAACAGAACTCTTTTTGCTTGCAGAAATAAATTCTATCAGAGCCTAAGAGCCGGCAAAGACATAGGAAAAAAAACTCTACCTACCAATATATTACAACCTAGCCTGTAGCTTTATTAAAGGAGCAGATATAATGACATGATGAGCATCGTCATTGATGGAATCACAAAGATCACAAGAACATCGAATAGCCAACAAAATACCCCTTCGACATCTTAGTTGCTTGCGTGGCAGATGGTCTCAAATCAGTTTGCCACAAAAAAAAAATTGAACTTGCAATGGCACAAGGAACTGTCAAATCCAATTAAATCTATTTGAAGGGACATTTGGCATAGAATAATTTAGAAGAGGATACATATCTTTAAGAGAAACATGATATTTATGCAGCACAAGCTTGGCCTATAATGGGTTTGGGTGAAGTGTGACATTAACCGCAAGCTTGCATAAATAGGCTTTACACTTGGTTAAAAGATCAACAAAACCAAACCACCTTGAGCTTTTGACGTGCACATTGAAGACCAAGCAATAGGATGAAAAGCCAACCAATCAGAAGAATGTCCCCATAAGAATGCTCAAATTTCTTTCTCTTTGGAAAGAAAAGCTAAAGGCACTGGAACAGTGGATAAGTAATATCAAAGAATTGATGACCACACGGATTGAAGAAGGGTTGTAAATTCTTCCGCTTTCAAGTTGCAATCTGCATCAGCACCTTATCCCATAGAAAGTAAATCAGATAAGCCCAAAGTGACGTCTGAAATTGGAATTCCCAAGTACCTCCAAGTTTCTTTTTTCTCATGCATATGAAAAAATTGCGAAATTTGATGCTTGAATGCATGTAGAGTGTTGGACTAAATATAATATAGAAATTCTGCGAATTTGATTCTTCAATGCATGTAGAGTGTTGGACCAAATATAATGTAGAAATTCTACACATTGATAGATTAGCCTGAAAGAGAACAATATGTATCAAGAATAGAAAGTAAACATACACTATTTTGTATGGTAGCCTGGCTAATCAATGAGCAATCATGTGTGAAAAATACATGCGAAATTGATGGTCCCAATAGAGTAGGAAAATAAGCCCGGAGTAGATTATGATACAAAATAAATTATAAAAACCAAGAAAGAACCTCCAAATATAAAATAAACAGATATGGTGATAATGGACATCCTTGTTGAAGCCCCCTTGTGGGTAGAAACTAAGGTGTTAGTGTGTTGTTAATTAACAAAGCAAAAGGAGACCAAGTAATACATTATTGAATAAAGAAATTAAACTTGCCATGAAAACCAAATAGATGAAGTAAGTGAAACAAAAAATCCCAAGAGACATGACCATAAGCCTTCTCCATATCTAGTTTAATTGTCATAAGACTGCAAAATGGAGGAGCCCTAAACAAAAAATGTATGAATTCTTGACTCGGAAGAATTTGATCTATAATATAGAGCAATCCTGAACAAAAGCTTCCTACTCTTGTGAGATAAAGAGTAAAATAGGCTAAAAACAATGAACAAGGATTTTTGCAATGATTTTATAGATGGTATTGCATAAACTGATAAGCCAAAAATTATTGGCATGCTTTATATTGATGGTTTTAGGAATAAAGATACTATATGTCCTTTTCCATTCAAAAGGCAAGGTAGCAATGTCAAAGAAATAATGTATCGTATAAATAACCTTGTTGGCGCATTAAACCAGTTGGACATGTGGTATCATCATACGAGATCAAAGAGATATCAATTTGAAAGTATCAGATCCTGACAGACCAATTCACTGGTTAGCAGATTCAGCTCGATATTTTATCGAGCTGAATAAATGACACCCTTGTGTTCTGTCCGAATGACGTCTCGGCTAACAAAGAAATATCCAGATTGGATATTTACCAACCTAAATCTCGATGCTTCCTTATCTGGGATGGATGTTACGACATCTCTATTTCATCTCGGTCATCTACTGAGATGAACTATTATAATGATGAACTTAATCATTCTATGAATGCCCATAGTGGTTTTCTTAGTCAAGCCACGGCTGGCCACGATCTTATATCCAGCTCATATGCACAGCTGTACGCCAGCTCACTTACAGGTAGCTCTTTAATCATCTAACAGACTCCTCTAATGGTATAACAAACTCTGAAACGATCTTCTCAACCCCTCTAAAAATAGAGAGTTAGGGATCCTCCATCGGTAGGTTCTACTATCTGAAACTAGAGGAGACTCTGTCGGTAGAAAATTAGGTCAGACTCTTGGCTTCTATCCAGTTCTCCTCTAATTTCATTCAGTCTCTCTTGCTCTTTCACTTTTTTCCATCCCTGTTCTCAAGGCTCGAACTGACTTAAGCATCGGAGAGTCAAGAACCGAAGGATCTCCACTTGATTTCTTGATTGATTTTGTAGATTGAAAAAATTCTCATCAGATCTCAAAGATCACTCTAGCCCAGCCTCACTCGATTCGAATCGTCCTACTCCAGATTTTGAGCTTTGTAACAATAGATTAGCACTAGAGGAATGGCCTTTCTGATTTCTTTTATGGAAAAGATAGCAAAGCATGAACTCAGTATCTTTCTCCCTTTGCTCCAGAAGAAAGAGCACCTAAGATGCCACCACAGCAACCAAGTGCTATTGATCCTCAACAATTCAACTTCCTTATCAGCAAGTCCAAGCCTTGACAATAGCTGTTCAATAGCTTCAAAAAAAAGAGAAGCAACCATCAAAAGAAGCTCCTCCCCCAAATACTTTATCTCAGCACAGTCCTCAATCAGTCCATCAAGATGAACACCACATTGATGAGGCTAACAGTGAATTTGCCCCCAGTACTTTAAAAGTTCAAAGAGGAGGTGAACTGGAGCATAAGGTCCTGGATCTTGAAAGACGTCTGATGGAGCTCCAAGTAGGAGGTCGATCTCAGAGTAAAGATGGTTTCAATCTTTGATCTCCTTTCTCTCATAAGATCTTGAGTGAACCAGTTTCAAACTAGTTCAAAATATCCGCCATCAAGTCTTTTGATGGTTCTGCTGATCCAATGAATCATATCGAGAGTTATAAGACCTTCATGGCTTTACAAAGGGCGTGTGATGTCCTATTGTGCATTACTTTTTCTGTAACCCTCAAGAAGGTGGTGAGGGTTTGATTTTTCGAACTCCCACAAGGGTCCATCTCTTTTTTTGAGTAACTTGAGAGACTGTTCGTCACTAATTTTGGTACTAACAGATCTCATTTGAGGTATGTGGATAGCCTTTTTTCTGTTCAGCAAGAGGAAGGAGAAGATTTTCGAAAGTATGTAGCTCATTTCAATGCAGCCACCTTGAAAGTAAAAAATTTTAATGGATCAATTGTCATGTCTGCTTTAAAGAGGAGACTCTAGAGCAACCATCTAGTTTTTTTTCTCTGAATAAGAACTTTCCAAATACTTACGATGAGATGCTTGATTAGATGCATAAGTACGCCCAGACTGAGGAGGAGGAGGCTATTTTAAGGTAGGCAAGAAAGGATAAAAATGAAAAAAAAAAGTTGAGAGAGAATAATAAGATGCAGCAGACTGAAAATTCAAATTGATCCCAAAAAAATTTGAGGTCAAGGAGCCCACCTCGGTGTTTTAATTCCTATTCTTTTCTGACCGCTCTCCAAGCTCAAATTCTGATGGAAATTGAAGAGGAGAGATATCTCTAAAAATATGGTCCTTTGAAGGCCCCTCCAAAGAAGAGAGACAAACAAAAGTATTGCCGCTTCTGTAGAGATCATGGCCATGACATCGAGAAATGCAGGCAGCTGTGAGATAAGATAGAAATCTTGGTGTGTCGGGGTTATCTCGATAAATATGTCAGATTGGTCAAAATCGGAGAATATAGACCTCCAGCAAAAGAAACTTCTGACGATCACAACCGACCAACAGCTGGTGTTGTCGATATGATATCTGACGTCCTACTTGGAACTGATGATCCGTCCCCTAAGAGGCAGAGAACTAAGGATGTTATTTTTTTTTTAAAAATGATGTAAAGAGGATCCAAACCCCTCATAATGATGCTATCGTCGTCTCTGTGATGATAGCAAAGTATGATGTAAAAAGAGTTTTTGTTGATAATGAAAGCTCTGCTGATGTATTGTTCTATAATGCTTTCTCAAAAATGAATGAACCTGATCGGACAACTCAGGCGAATCGGTACTCCCCTCAATGGGTTCTCAAAAAATTTAGTGGCAGTTGAGAGAGAAATTACTCTACCGATTACAATAGGATAGAAATCAAGGCAGTCAATGGTGTAGCTCACTTTTCTAATAGTCAGAGTCTCATCTGCTTATAATGCTATCTTCGATCGATCTGGTCTTAATGCCCTCAAGGCCATTGTCTCTACTTACCATCTATTAGTACGTTTCCCGACTAAGAAAGAAGTTGGTGAAATGCATGATAGCTAGACGATGGCTCGACAGTATTTTATGATTTCTACTAAAATAAATCAACTAATGAAAACTGTGCCAGTTGATACACCGAATGCATTGGACGAGGTCGAAAAAACCCGAGATGAATCGATAGAAAAATTTGAAGCCATTTCTTTAGGAGATGATCTAGGAAAAATGATCCAGATCGGTGTAAACCTTAAGTCTGATTTAAGAGAGAAAATGATCAAGTTTCTGTGAGCAAATCCTGACGTCTTTGCTTGGTCGGCCTCTGATATGCCTGGCATTCCTACCGATGTGATTATTCATAAACTAAATGTAGATCCAAATTTTAAGCCGGTTCAGTAGAAGAAAAGAAGTTTTACCCCAGAAAGATAAAAAGCCATCGATAAGGAAGTTAACAAGCTTTTAAAAGCACGATTCATCAGGAAATCCCATTATCCGAAATGGATAGCCAATGTTGTTATGGTTAAGAAGGCCAATGGCAAATAGATGATATGCATCGACTATAAACATCTCAATAAAGTTTGTCTGAAGGATAATTTTTTTCTATCGATAATTGATCAGCTTATAAATACTACCTCTGGTCATAAACTCCTCAGCTTTGTGGATGCTTTCTCAGGCTATAATCAGATCCAAATGACTCCAGAAGATGAAGAAAATATCATTTTTATCACTGAAAGAGATTAGTATTATTACAAAATGATGCCTTTTGGTCTTAAAAATGTAGGTGCTATATTCTAACGCCTCATCAATAAAGTTTTCAAGCAATAAATCGATCGAAATATAGAGATCTATGTTGATGACATGATAGTAAAGAGCACCAAAGAAGATCGGCATATTACCGACCTAAAGGAGGTATTTGAAGAATTTAGAAGGCACCAAATGAAGCTCAATCCTAACAAGTATGCCTTCGAAGTTGGCTCAAGTAAGTCTTTAGCTTTCTCATTAATCAAAGAGGAACAGAAGCTAATCCAGAAAAGATTAAAGCATTATTGAAAATGAAATGTCCGACCTCTATCTAAGAAATCCAGCAACTCATCGGATGAGTGGCAGCTCTTAGTCGATTTGTTTTCAAGTCAGCTGAAAGATGCCTTCCATTCTTCAAAATATTAAAAAATATCAAAAATTTTAACTGGACAGAAGAATGTCAGACTATTTTTAAGGATCTTAAGAAGTATCTTGACTCTCCGCCTCTTCTTTCTAAACTGGTTGAAGGTGAAGAGCTATACATGTGTATTTCCGTTTCATCTCATACAGTCAGCTCGATTCTTATCTGAAAAAAAAATAGATATTCAAAGGTCTATCTACTACGCCAGCAAACTATTGCAAGACGTAGAGATTCAACATAAGAAGATCGAAAAGATGATATATGCTTTGATCATGGCAATCCGGAGACTCAGACCTTACTTTTAAGCTCATACTGCTGCAATATTGACAGACCAGCCACTCAGATTGATATTACAAAGAGTTGATACTTCAGATCAGATCGTCAAATGGGCTATTGAACTCAATGAATTTGATATCTACTGCCGACCTTGAATTGCAGTTAAAGGTCAGATACTAGCTGATTTTGTTGCAAAATACACTGTCCCAGATGATAGATCAATCCTAGCAAGTCCTAAAAGTGATGATCCATTTTGGATTCTATATATGGATAGAGCCTCAAATTTTCAAAAAAGTAGCATCGATTTGATTTTAGCTAGTTCTAAAGGGTTCATAACTGAGTAGGCCCTGAGGTTCAATTTTAACATTTTCAATAATGATGCTGAATATGAAGCTCTAACAGTGGATCTCAGAATGGCAAAAGAGCTCAGAGTCAAAAAATTAAAAATTTTAATAGATTCACAACTTGTCATCGGTCAACTTTGAGATTAATTTGAAGCCAAAGATTCCATGATGGCCCATTACTTATAGAATGTTAAAAAGCTATCCAAAAATTTTGAAGAGCTTGAAGTGCTCCAAATTTTTAGATCAAAAAATACCTGGGCTAACTCTCTATTCACCTCACCACTTCATATTTTTTCGAACTAAATCAAAAGATACTGATTGAACAGTTGGATAGGCCTAGTGTTGAGGTGCTCTCTATATTTCAAATCATCATAAGCCAAGTTGGATCAATCCCCTCATAAATTATATATCTAAAAAATTCTGCCTAATGATCCAATTAAGGCCAAAAGCATTAGAAGACAAACTCCATGGTATGTTCTTCAAGAAGGCTATTTATATAAAAAATCTTATTCTCTTCCTCTACTTCGATGCTTGATATCATATGAAGCTGACTACGCACATTGAGAAGTATATGAGGGGATATATGGAAACCATCTGACAGATAGGTCACTTGCTTATAAAGTAATCCAACAAGGTTACTACGGACCAGCTATTCAAAAAGATGTAGCTGATCTCATCAATAAGTGCGACCAATGCCAAAGGTACGCTAATATCCAACATCAACATGCTATTGAGCTTATTTTTATTATCACTCCTTGGCCCTTTACAATTTGGGGGATGGTTATACTAAGACTTTTTCCGATAGCGACAGACCAAAAAAAATTTCTAGTGGTAACTATTGATTATTTCACAAAATGGACAGAGGCAGAACCTTTAGCCCAAATCACAGAGAAAAAGATGTAAGATTTTATCTAAAAATCTATAATATACTGATTTGGTTTACCTCAGATCATCATCACTGATAATGATCAAGAGTTTGACAACTCTAAGTTCAATGAATTCTGCTTCAAGTTTCATATTGATCACCAACTTACTTCTGTTAGACATCTACAATCAAATGGTGAAGCTAAAATAATCAATAAAACTATCCTTCAAGGTTTGAAAATAAGGCTCACTGATGCAAAAAGATTATAAACTGAAGAGCTACAGAGTGTACTGTGGGCATACTGAACCATGTATCAGATTCTGACAGGAGAGACTCCTTTTAAACTCACCTATGAGACTGAAGCAGTGATTCCAGTTGAGATTGATCTATTATCTTATAGAGTCAAAAATTTTTATGAAGCAACCAACTCTAATCAGTTGAGGATCAATCTGGATCTTCTTGATAAAGTGAGAGAATAAGTTCATATTAGAATAACGATCTATAAGCAGAGACTTGCTAAGTATTACAATGTCTGTGTAAAATCGAAGTCTTTCAGAAGGGTGACCTCATCCTGAGACAAGCTGAAGTTTTAAAAGCTTACTGAACAAGGTAAACTAACTCCCAATTAGGAAGGATCTTATCGGATCACTGATGTAGTTCGCCTAGGGGCTTATAGAATTGAGAATTTAGATGGATCTATTATTTTTCGTACTTGAAATTATGAAAATCTTAAAAAATATTATCAATGAAAATGCTCTAACAAGCCCTTTCTCATATGTCATGCATGTTTTTTCATTTGTCGAGATCCAGATTCTAGTCTGATAAATCCCTGAAGAGCATACATATTAATCTGAATTTCAGTCCAAAAAATCTCGAAGGGCATGAATATTAATCCAGATTTTAGTCCGATAAAGTCCCAAAGGACATGAATGTTAATTTAGATTCCAGTCTAGTAAAGCTTCGAAGGACATACATATTAATCCAGATTTCAGTCTGATAAAGCCCTGAAGGGCATACATATTAATTCAAATTTCAATCCGATAAAGCTCCGAAGGGCATACATATTAATTCGAATTTCAGTCCGATAAAGTCCTGAAGGGCATACATGTTAATCTTGATTCCAATCCAGTAAAGCCCCGAAGGGCATACATATTGATCCAGATTTCAGTCCAATAAAGCCCTAAAGGGCATACATATTAATCTGGATTTCAATCTGATAAAGTCCCAAAAGACATACATATTAATCCGGATTTCAGTCCAATAAAGCTCTGAAGGGTATACATATTAATCTAGATTCCAGTCCGGTAAAGCTCTGAAGAGCATACATATTAATCTGAATTTCAGTTTGATAAAATCCTGAAGGGCATACATATTAATCCAGATTTCAGTCCAGTAAAGCCCAAAAGGGTATATATATTAATCTAGATTTTAGTCCAGTAAAGCCCTGAAGGGCATGCATATTAATCCAGATTTCAATCTGATAAAATATTGAAGGGCATGAATATTAATCTAGATTCCAGTCTGGTAAAGTCCTGAAGGACATACATATTAATCCAAATTTTAGTCCGATAAAGCTTTGAAGGGCATACATATTAATCTAGATTTCAGTCCGATAAAGCTCCGAAGGGCATACATATTAATACTGATTTCAGTCTGATAAAGCTCCGAAGAGCATGAATATTAATTCGGATTCTAGTCTGATAAAGCTTCGAAGGGCATGAATATTAACCTAAATTCCAGTCTGGTAAAGTTTCGAAGGGCATACGTATTAATCCAGACTCCAGTCTGATAAAGCTCCGAAGGACATACATATTAATTCAGATTTTAGTCCAATAAAGCTCCAAAGAGTATACATATTAATCCAAATTTTGATCCGATAAAGCTCCAAAGGGCATGAATATCAATCTGAATTTTCATCCGAAAAAGTCCTAAAAGCCTTGATCCCCCCATCAACCAACGAGTTTTATGCCGAGCACGAGACTGAAAGGATCTTACATCAATTTCAAACCGATGTGATACTGTATTGATCTCTGGAGCGAGATTGTATTTGGATTCTTTTGAAGATATCGATCTATAAATCGAATCTCAAACTTGATCCATTCAAGGTCATATAAATAAAGGTACATTCAAACTTTGATTTTTAATTAATTTATGATGGATGAATTTAAAATTATCAATTTTTGATTCTATTGAATCATAAAAATATGTGTGTTTATTTTATCCTGACAAGTAATAAAATTTACTAGAACACATGAATTAAATCATGATGTCTAGAAAAATGTTTCTTGCATTGATATAAAAAGAAAGTACAGAAGCAAAAAACTTGTACCGAGTTTACATGTTCCAAAAAATAAAAAGAAAAGAAAAAAAATGAAGAAGACCTGTATCAGGTCGATAGATCCCAAGAAGAAAGAAAAATTTCTATCGGATGATTATCGGTGCATTGGAGTTCACCTTGATTGGTTCCTTTTTGGTCTGCTCTAGCTTCTCGATAGTATGAGTGGTAGTAGACTCTGCAGCTGGGGTGGACTCTGATTTTTTGTCGGCCTTGAGGACTCAGTCTCTACTGGAGGCACCACAAATATAGGCTCCACGGTGATGGCTTTAGTTGTGTTCACCTCAGTAGGAGACTGATCAGATTTCTTCGCTGGCTCTTCTGCTGCTTCAGGGGATGACTCAAGATCCCCCTTTACGACCATCTCACTGGCCACCTTCAAAGTGACCTTGGAGATATCTATTTCAAGATATAATTTTTTGATTAAGTTGCAGCACTAACTGAAGGCATAATCATATGCGCCCTTAGAGCTCTCAGATACTTTATCATCAAACTCTACGGAGGCCTTGTATAATTTCATCGCCTTGGCCGTCTTATCCTGCTCCTTGTTAATTTATCTCTTCAAGGCCTCGATGGCCTTCTCATGAGCCTCATTGGCCTTTTCCGCCTCTCTAAGTCTTGGCTTCAATTCTTTATTTTTTTCGACGATAGTGTATAGATCAAAAATTTTTTTCTTTTGTTCATTGATCTTTCATTGAAGATCCAATAGGTTTTGATTCTTCTCCTTCCGTGCCTTCAACTTCACTTCAAGTTGATGTTTGAGTCCCATAGCGAGTTCGGACTCCTTTTTCTTCTTTTCCTGGAGAATGATCAGATTGGCATCCATGGCCTCTTTATTCTTCAATAAGTAGGCCATATTCTCATACATGATCTTTAAGTCGACGGTGACCTACAGGACAAAGGTTCAGAATGATCATTCACCAAAGTAAAAAAAAACTCACATGCATAAGCTATTCGAATCTGTGGTTGCCGATCTCCTCTGGTTTATTCTTTCAATGTGCCTCCAAATCGACGATCGGTATTACTGATTCGAGAAGATTTCGGCTCAAGTAGGGTTGCTCCAAAAATGACATCCTTATCACGGCATCCCCCTCAGCCGAGCTTGATGGGGCCGTAAAGGTTTGTTAGAAAATCAGGTAGGCAGTATGTGTAGATTTCAAAACTTTGAAAACAGACAGCGAAAAATAAATCAGGTTAAACCCTTTAACCCTATATGTAAGATACCAAATCTAAACCTATCCAAGCCTAAAGAAAGCACATATTATCAATTTGGAATTTAGAAAAAATTTATGAGATCAGATCTCATTATATTTGTGCAGATAGAAATTCACCGCTATTGATGATCTCGAATTCGTAAAAGGTAGAGCCACACACATGTCCGGCCTCTACGGGTATCCATCAGGATGGATCTCGAACTTTTTTTTCTCGTATGAGATTCTTCTTCTCAAGAAGAACCTTGATCTTGAAGACTTTGATCAACTCCTTTGATCTTAACTGCGAGATCAACTCCTTGATCTATAGTTTTTTTCTTCTTCTCCTCGATCCTTGATCTCTAAGTCACCGGAACTTCTTCTAGACGTGTAAAAGAGAGAGCACCCAACTTTTGAGCGTGAAAAAGAAGAAAATGATAAGAGGAGGTGGGGAGATGGAGAGAGGGAGAGTTTTGTTGATCAAAAATTTATTCTATGAAATCCTAGAGACCATCCTTTATATATAGACACTGTCCTGACATATATCAAGAATCCTATCAACTTAAAAAAGTAAATTTTATCTCATAAAAATCTTCTACCTTTTAAATCTGATTTATGTCAAATAAAATCAGATATAAATGATAGTTAATCAATCCTTTTAAGTATGTACAATAAGCATCCATGGAATACATATCAGGTGATTGGGGCACCAACTCTTGACACCCCACAAAGGGATCTCTAGCCAAAAGAGATGGGGCGTGGACCCCACTCTCTCTCCTCCATGCCATGACACGTAAGAGGGGGTGGGCCCCT
This sequence comes from Elaeis guineensis, assembly GCF_000442705.2. NCBI lineage: Eukaryota > Viridiplantae > Streptophyta > Magnoliopsida > Arecales > Arecaceae > Elaeis > Elaeis guineensis. The sequence continues at coordinate 62,687,569 of NC_026005.2, read as the reverse complement.
CTAGGATATGGCACCCAATAATTTTCAAAAAGAAAAAGATGCGCCATATATTCTTCCATCTATTTCGCATACATACTTAGAGATAATTTGGAGATAAAGAAGAGATAATATTAGGATAATTATACCAACTAATTGACTTAATCAAATCCTCTTAGGCTCACAATTAAGAGCCTAATTAAATTCAAATGAATTTAGGTTAGGTTCAAAGCTATGGACTTGATCAAATCAAAGTCTCAAGAAGAATTAGATTTAACCGTGTGCTAGCATGGTTCTCATAAACCTTGACGAAGGTCATGGAGAGCTCATCAAATTCTATCGTCAGTCATATGCTAGATTGGCTCAACTCAAGTTCATTTGTGAATCTCATAAAAATTCTTTTCCAGTATTCACACTTGCTTTGGTCAAAGACTTTCTGAACTCAGTCTCACAAATTGCAAAGGACTTCTCCTTTTTTACCAAAATTGATAGATCCCATCTAGGTGCATCCTACTCCAAACAGCGAACCTAAACCTACTGAAGCCAACATACGCAGCAAGGATCCAAATGGCTAGGGACCAAGAAAATATATAGTCAAACCCGCTAGCCTCGCTGCGAATAGCCAATGATACTATAGGTCAAAGGATCACTCACACCATTGCAGCATCGAGAAGATCACTGACAAGTGAGTAGACATCCATATGATTTTCATATTGGTCACACTCAGTGCAAGTTATTCTTTAACAACCACCTGCATCTTCACCCCAGTGTCTCTACACCGTAGATCTGAGACTCATCTATCTACAAGGGAGGCGAACCATACATCGATCTCAAATAGATTGATCACTGTCCTCCATGACGATCTTTTGATCGAAAATATTTAAAAATTAATCACTAATTAATGTATGTCTCAAATTTTTAACTCTTTAAGAATATACAAAAATTATCTTTGTTAATTTTTAGGATAAATCATAGACATATAAACATGATTGAAAAGAAAAAATTTTTTATTGATAATAAAAAATTATAAGTACAAGTATAGAAATAGGAATTACATAATGTGTCAGCCAACAATTAGCTTCTAGGACACAAATCCAACAAATTTTCACTTGACCTAAAGCCAGTTGGCCATATACCTAAGATCCATCTTCTCAAGGTGAGCTTCGATCTTCTGCAGCTGAGAGGTTTGGTCAGTGGGTCCACCACATTCAGCACAGAGTCGACTCTCTGCACCTCGATAAACTTTTTTTTGAGGTATTTGCGAATGATGTAAAACAGCCGCTCTATGTGCTTGGACTTCTAGTGAGACCTGAGCTCTTTAGCGAGAGCTATAGTGCAGTTATTATCGTAGCGCAGTGCAATGGCATCGGATGGCATCACACCCAACTCTGCAATGAACTTTCTGAACCAAAAGGCTTCCTTAGCAGCTTCAAAGGCGGCGATGTACTCGATTTTCATGGTCAAATCTGCAATGATTGGCTGCTTGAAACTCTTCCAGCTAATTGCACCATCATTACACAAGAAGATACATCCTGATGTAGACTTTCTATCATCTACATCAACCATAAAGTCTGAATCGGTGTATCCCTCAACTTTCAGCTCCAATCCTCCATCAAAGACCAACATCAAATCATTAGCTCTTCTCAAGTACTTAAGGATACTTTTAATAGCAATCCAGTGTTCTTCACCTGGATTCGCCTGATATCTGTAATTCAGTGACACTCATGGCAAGTGCTATATCAGGACATGTACATAATATGGCATACATGAGACTCCCTATTGTCAAAGCATAAGAGATCTTGCTCATACGCTGGATCTCCTCAGGTGTGTCAGAGCACATCCTCTTGGAGAGATGAATGCCATGTCTAAGGGGCAAAAGATCTCTATTGGAGTTTTTCATGCTAAATCTCTTCAACACCTCCTCTATGTACATATGCTGTAAGAGTCCTATCATTCTCTTGGATCTATCTCCATAGACCTTTATACCAAGAATGTAAAAAATTTCTCCTAGATCTTTCATGGCTAACTCTTTCGACAACCATACTTTGATCGATATCAGCATGAAAATATCATTCTCAATCAGAAGGATGTCATCCATGTACAATATGAGAAATGTGATAGCGCTCCCACTGATCTTTTTGTACATGCATGATTTCTCCTCATTTTTGATGAAGTTAAACATTTTGATCACATCATTGAAGTGAGTGTTCCAACTTCGAGATACTTGCTCGAATTCATATATGGATCTTTGCAGCTTGCAGATCTTGTGATCACTATCACTGGATGTGAAACCCAAAGACTGCTCCATATAGATATCTTTCTCAAGATATCCATTTAGGAAGGCAGTCTTTACATCTATCTGTCAGATTTCATAATCATGAAAAGCTACTATGGCAAGCAAAGTATGGATGGATTTCAGCACGGCTACGAACATAAAAGTTTCATGATAGTCGATGCCTTCATGTTGACTATAACCTTTCGTGGCTAGCCTTGTCTTATAGGTCTCTACCTTACCATCTGACCCAATCTTTCTTTTGTAAATCTATTTACACCCAATAGGTATAATACCTTCAGGTGGATCTACTAAGGATCAAATCTGGTTGGAATGTATGGAGTCAATTTCTGACTTCATCACATCTATTCATTTCTCGAAGTCTACATCTAACATTGTCTCATCATAGGTTTTGGGATCATTCCTAATGTCTCTATCTCCCACGAAGAATGCTTCCTCTAAATCCTCTGTAAGAATATCAAAGTATCTTTCAAGAGGATGGGAGATCCTACTGGATTTACGATGTCGAGGAGGTATCACATCTACTAGCTCATTATTGGGTTCAGATTCTTGGACTTGATGCTCTTCAGAGATTTTCTCTTCGAGCTCAATTTTTCTCCCACTGCCTCCATCTTGGATAAACTCTTTTTCTAAGAAGACAGCATGGCGGCTCACAATCTCATTATGATCCTCGAAAAGATAGAAGTAGTATCCTATGGTTTTCTTAGGATACCCTATAAAATGAGCCCTAAAGGATCTAGCCTCTAACTTGTCCATCTGCTGTCGCTTGACATGGGCCGGACATCCTAAATCTTGAGGTATCCAAGAGTTGACTTCTTCCCATGCCATAATTCATGTGGTGTAGTAGGAATGGATTTAGAGGGAACCCGATTCAAGAGATGAATTGCAGAAAGTAAAGCATGTCCCCAGAGAACGTCAGAAAAGTCTGTCAAGCTCATCATGGATCGGACCATATCTAATAGGATTCGATTCCTCTTTTCAGATACCCTATTGAGTTGAGGCATCCCTAGAGGTGTTCACCGTGAGACTATCCCATTATCTTTGAGATAGGCCCGAAATTCTCTACAAAGGTATTCTCTTCCTCGATTTGATCGAAGAACCTTTATGAAATTTTCGATCTATTTTTCTACTTTATGTATGAATTCTATGAACTTTTCAAAGGCTTCAGACTTTCAGTGCATCAGATACACAAACTCATATTATGAATAATCATCAATAAAGGTTATGAAGTAGATATAACCATCCCTGGCTTGTACATCAAATGGACCACACACGTCAGTGTGTACCAGGGCTAATATCTTAGCGATCCTTTTTTTTATCCCACAAAGGGCAGTTTGGCTATTTTTTCTTGAAGACACAATTCACAAACTGGATAAGACTCGGAAGTCAATGGTCCAAGAAGACCATCTTTCTCCAGTTTGATGAGTCTGTCTTCTCCAATATGGCCTAGCCTAAGGTGTTACAAATACTTTTGGCTGATCCTATCTCTAGATCTCTTAAACCCTATGGCATTCACTATTTGTTCATTAATGTTTACACTTGCATCCATATGCAAATGGTAAAGATCGACAATCAAAAAACCATGTGCTACAAATATATTTTTAAAATAAATAGAACACATGTCTTTATTGAAATAAAAATTGTAATTATCCTATGCTAGTATAGAGATAGAAATTAAATTTTTACTAGCTACAGGTACATAAAAACAGTCTTTTAAAAGCAAACTAAATCCTAACGATAGTCGTAAAAGGTAGGTTCCGACGGCCACAGCAGCAATCTTTGCTCCATTGCCGACTCGGAGAGTGATCTCGCCTTCCCTCAGCCCCCTAACTTCTTCAAAATCCTGTACTGAAGTACACAAATGAGCACTTGAACCAGAATCAAGAATCCAACTAGAAGAAGAGAAAATTGTTAGATTAGTTTCAATAACGAGCAACTCAAATGTACCTTCAGAAGGCCCATCCTTCTTTCTACTTTTGACAGTCGCCAGATAGGTCAGACAATTCTTTCTCCAGTGGCCTTCGATATTGCAATAGAAATATTTTTCTTTATCGTCAATCTTCTTCGAAACCTGTTTCTTGGGCTTGGCTTCATTCTTCTGCTTCTTTGTGGGTTTTTTTTTCTACTTGAAGGAAGACTTTTTTTTGGAGGAAGCCCGCTCCACAGTCAGAACTGTACCCCTTGAATTTTTCAAGGTGCCCTCTGCAATCACCGGCATATTCAATAACAATGGCAAAGTAGTATTAATCTTATTCATATGATAGTTTATGATGAACTGTCCATATGAATCAGGAAGAGACTGGAGGATCAGATCCAACTACAATTCCTTGTCTATATTCATCCCGAGCTTCTGAAGCTCCTCTATGTCCTTGATCATTATCAAATAATGATCATTGATGGCCTGCCCATCATGTATCTTCACTCTGAAAAATCTCCTGAAGACCTCAAAGTGAGCCATGCGACTCTGTTTACCATACAACTCTTACAGATGAACCAGCATCTCCCTGGCAGTCCTCATATCTTCATGCTGCGACTGAAGATCATTGGACATGGACACTAAGATATAGCACTTCACCTTGTTATCTTCATCCATCCACTTCTCAAGTGCAGCTCGTTGATCAACAAATAGGCGAGTAGATAATGCAAGCACTTCCTGATCGAGGACATGGGTGAAATTTTCAAAATTGAGAATAATTCTCAAATTTTGAAACCAGTCTTTGTAATTGGTGCCGGTCAACCTATTTGTATCAAGGATTCGGGCTAAGGGATTTGAACTCGACATGGTTATCTACAGAGAAAATAGTTTCTAGTTAGATTTTATACTTATAAAAATATTTATTCTAGAGACTTTAAAGACAAACAAAGGCTCCCACTATTTCTTCGAATCTCCCACACTCATCGGGTGGAGAAATAAAAATCTATACGCGATCAGTTTCAAATGGGTACTGCAGTCCCATTAATCTATATACACCTTACCTAACAGTTATTGATAAGTACAGACCGATGAGCGGACAACACTTTATCCATTGCTTCTCTAAGCAAGATGCAGTGGGCTTGATCTCTAAGTCTTGTGGCCTCACCTAACAGTTATTGGTATATTCTTTAATTAAGTCAGACCCATCGTTCACCAGCGGATGCAAAGCCATCATTGAGATCCTCACCTAACAGTTATTGGGCCCAACTCCATCTCTACTCTGGGACATCAAATGTCAATAGAGTGGTTGTACCTTTCTGATGCAATCGAACTACTGTAACCAGCTGAGAACGATCAACGCCAGAAAGGTACCCGCATCTCTACAATGATGAAAGACTTCTAGACTTAATATTTAATGAAGAGATTTGAATTTAGATCTCTTCTAAATCAGCAGATCTGATATCCGACTGATTAAATCAGATCAGCACATCAATACGTCAAACCATCCTACTTGGCATGGGGGAACTCAAGTCAACAAGTAACCTAACACGAAACTGAATCTCTCAAGATGACCCGGTAAGTTAAGATGTGTGGGGGTCCCTCCGTTACTTTTCTGAGATACCAATCAAAATTGATCAGGTCAGATAATGAAATCAATTAAATAACCACCATCTAAATACTTATCTTAGATACCAAATTGATCGATTAGAATCGATTAGATTAACCTATTGAGACGGGTCCGAACCACTGAGCCAAATTCTATCTTAAGTCAATCAACTCATATCAAAATATGAATCGATATGACTAACTACAACTAAAGTCGACTTTGAGCCTCTTTGATCTAATCCTAATCATCCATCGATTAGGTTCAATCAACTGCTCAAAATCAAAGACGGATTCTAGCCTGATCTAATCAATTAGACTATAATTGTAGTTTGTTCACTTAGACCTAATTTGTTTGATCCATATCCACATGCAATAATATAATTTTAGATCTAAAAATAATTTTTAGATTATATTTTATTACATCCAATTAATGACTTATGATCTTGAAACTATTTCAGATCTAAACCTAGTTTCATATATCAAATATATGTAGTTTCAGATCTAAATCAAATATGCATCACATATACATTAATTTTAGATCTAAAATTAAATTTATACAGATCAAATATATATAAAATCAGATCTAAAATAATGATCAAAATATTTTAAAAATATCTTTTCAAAAATTAATTTACATTAAACTAGAACAATCTTTTACAATATAGGGGGTAAACCCTATCAGGACAACCTTATATCAGTTTTTTATGTGAGCTTTTAATCATTCTAATTTCAGATCCAAATATAAATTAAACATATCACATATATTAATTTTTAGATCTAAAAAATTTGATTTAATTATTTTAAAAATAATTTTTCAAAATCGATCAATCTTGTGCTAGGACAATCTTTGCAATATAGGGGGTAAATCCTATACCAGGACAATCTTATATCAGCAAAAAATTAATTTTAAATCATTAAAATTTTTAGATCTAATTTAAAAATCAGATCATATATATTTTTAAAATCTATGGCTCTGATACCACTATTAGAAAATCAGATAGGCAGCATGTGTAGATTTCAAAACTTTAAAAACAAGTAGCAGAAAATAAATCAGATTAAATTCTTTAACCCCACATGCAATATACCAGATCTAAACCTACTGAAGCTCAAAAAAAGCACATATTATCAATCTAGTATTTAAAAAAATTTTATAAGATCAGATCTCATTATCTTTGTGCGGGTAAAAATTCATCGCTATTGATGATCTCGGATTCGTAGAAGGTTGAGCCGCACATGTGTCCGACCTCTATGGGTATCCACCGAGATCGATCTTAAATTTTTTCTTCTCATATGAGATTCTTCTTCTCAAGAAGAATCTTGACCTTGAAGATTTTGATCAACTCATTCGATCTTAACTGTGAGATAATTCCTTGATCTGCAGTCTTCTTTTTCTTCTCCTCGATCTTTGATCTCTAAGTCATCAAAACTTTTTCTAGGCGTGTGAAAGAGAGAGCACCCAACTTTTGAGCATGGAAAGGAAGAAAATGATGAGAAGAGGCATTAAGATAGAGAGAGAGAGTTTTGTTGATTAAAAATTCATTCTATGAAATCCTAGAGACCATCCTTTATATGTAGACACTGCCCTGACACTGATCAGGAATCCTATCAACTTAAAAAGGTAGGTTCTTATCTCATAAGAATCTTCTACCTTTTAAATCTGATTTATACCAAATAAAATCAGATATAAATGGTAGTTAATCAACCCTTTTAAGTATATACAATAAGCATCCATGGAATACATGTCAAGTGGTCGGGGTGCCAACTCTTGGCGGCCCACAAAAGGATCTCTAGCCAAAAGAGATGGAATGTGGACCCCACTCTCTCTCCTCCATGCCATGACACATAAGAGGAGGTGGGCCCCTCTAGGATATGGTGCCCAATAATTTTCAAAAAGAAAAAGATGCGCCATATATTCTTTTATCTATTCTGCATGCATACTTAAAGATAATTAAAAGATAAAGAAGAGATAATGTTAGGATAATTATGCCAACTAATTGACTTAATCAAATCCTCTTAGGCTCACAATTAAGATTCCAATTAAATTCAAATAAATTTAGGTTAGGTTCAAGATTATGGACTTGATCAAACCAAAGTCTCGAGAAGAATTAGGTTTAACCGTGTACTAGCATGGTTCTCATAAATCTAACAAAATTTCAATAAATCCTAATCCAATTGAAACTTCATAAGCCCAATTGATAAATTTGAGATTAAATCTCTTAACGTGTGATCCCATAGATTTCATTTTATCGGTAGTGAGGTATATTATGATCTCGATCACAATATCATCGAAACTCTTTTCGATATTTTAGAATATTTCTAATTCTATCCTTCGAGGGCCATCGATCATCAAGATAACGTCCGATGAGTCTCACAATCCATCAGTGATAACTAGCAGTATATAGTGACAATCTAGTAGGATGAAAGTATAAATTTCTAGGTGCAGTTATCATATGATTCAGTCCTTCTATCATGAGTCCCGACTTGACAGAGGTCATGGAGAGCTCGTCAGATCCCATCGTCAGTCATATGCTAGATTGGCTTGACTCGAGTTTATTTGTCAATCCCGTAGAAATTTTTTTCAGTATTCATACTTGATTTAGCTAAAGACTTTCTAAACTCAGTCTCACAAATCGCATAAGACTTCTCCTTTTCTACCAAGATCGATAGATCCCATCTAGGTGCATCCTACTCCAAACAGCGAATCTGAACCTATTGAAGCTAATATACATAGTAAGGATCCAAATAGCTAGAGATCAAGAGAATGTGCAGTCAAACCTAGTAGCCTCGCTATGAATAGCCAATGACACCGCAGGTCAAAGGATCACTCACACTACTGCAGCATCGAGAAGACTACTGACGAGTGAGTAGACATCCATGTGATTCTCGTGTTGGTCACGCTCAGTGCAAGTTGTTCTCTAACAACCACCTGCACCTTCATCCCAGTGTCTCTACACCATAGACCTAACACTCATCTGTCCATAAGAGAGGTGAACCGTGCATCGATCTCAAATGGATTGATCGCTATCCTCTGTGATAATTTTTTGATCGGGAGTATTTAGAAATTAATCACTAATTAATGTATGTCTCAAATTCTTAACTCTTTAAGAATATACAAAAATCATCTTTATTAATTTCTAGGACAAATCATGGACACATAAATATGATTGAAAAGAAAAATTTTTTTATTGATAATAAAAAATTATAAGTACAAGTATAGGCCCAAGAATTATGTAATGTGTCAACCAACAATTAGCTTCTAGGGCACAAATCCAACAAAGTTATGGTCGGCTAGCGTCCAGTCTCTTTGGAAAGTGGCACAGGTCAGATAGTGTTATTTTTTATCCACACCAAAGTGGGTTGGCAAGATGAGGGTTCTAGTGATAACGTCCAGAAAGAATTTTATGGTTCTCGAGAGGCTTCGCTTCTCCCCGAGTTGGCCGAAGAAGGGGCCACTAAAGAAGATCGGGGTGCCGCCTGGGTAGGAGGAGGTTCTGCACTTTTGACTCTCTTTGTTGTAGGGATGGTAGCAGATGGCTTTGATTAGTCCCTCCTCTTCCTATCCTCCACCCTTATCGGATTGAATCTCATTTCTGTACTAGACATGTGTTTTAGAATAATAAAGATAGAAAATGAAGAGAAAAGTTAAAAAATAAAATACTTCGGTCTTACCTCGAGGAGAGTACAAGCTGATACTGGTATCATACAATATCTGATCATGTACCAGAGAAAATAACTTGGATATTTTGGTGGTAATCAGGGTTGAATGAGCCACCTCATCCTCGAAAAGAATTTCATCATTGGAGTCATGTTTGGTATTCGGATGTCCCCAAAAATACTAAAATCTCATAGAATAGGAGCTCAAATGAAGAAAAATGATCTTTTTAGTCGTGAATTGAAGAGAGAAGACTAGGTCCAAACTTATGATTTTTTTGAGATGAAAAGTACCACCAATCTTTCTCACTCGAATATCTTTTCAAAAGGACTAAAGACCTAGACAAAAAGATTCTAAGATCTATGTGGAGAAAATTACACATGATTATGAACACTATAATCATCTAATTACGTTCGGAGTTATCTGAGTGGGGTGGATCCTATAAAAATCAAAGACATTATTGCAAATATGGTATAGTGAAAATTGTAAGCCAAATCGAAAGGACTCATCATAGAAAGCTATACAACCCTCGGAAGGTTCAGATACCCGACCTTTCAGATCCAGTACTATCATTTCATACTCGTCGGGCATATCATATTTTTTTCTAAGGGTTATGAGGTTCTCCTCAATCAAAATAGATCCTTCTATTTTTGGACTGAAGTAGTCCATTAGACTACGCACAGGAGATTCTACACTATGATCCAAACTTTTCTCCCCTATAGAACTTATTTCAGGGCCCTCCCAGGGTGGATTTCCGGCCTCAATAGCCAATAAAGGCTGGACCAACTTAATTGGTAAGTCACCTACAGTCTCTTTCTTCTTTCTATCCCTTTTGGACATGTTTCTCGAGAAAAAATATCAGGGAGAAATGAAAAAAATCAAAAAAAAAAAAAGAAAGGCTACCCTACGGTTGAAAGAGAATAAATAAGAAATGATCGATATTTAAAAAAAATAAATGAAATCCTCCTAAGAGAAGAAGAATGAACTCCTTTTCTCCCATTTTGGCAAAGCTTTTCACTATCTCTGATGGCTGTTCAATGTAGAGAAGCTTCAAAAAATAATTTGACAGTATCTTCGCACGATAACAGCAGAAATGAACAGTGACTGGAGGGTAAAAATCTTTTATAGATGAATCGATGGTCTGGATTAACTAATCTTCTTATCAATTTATAACACCTGATGTTAATCTGATGCTCGATCAAATGGCAGTTAGACACATCCTCCTCCAGATTTAGCCACGACAGATCGATCCATGCCCAAGCTAATAAGCCAATTAGACATTAATAGATGGCACACTGTTATTTAATATTTTTAAATCACTCATCCAAGCAATGATGGTAGAAGATCTGGTGGATCATTTTCTGAAAGATCAAATCTCTTCATTTTCAACCAAGTAATTAATTTTTATGCTCTCGAGGTGCGGTACAGTTATTCCAGATGATGGCAACACCAGCCTGAAAAGTCCCAAGGTAAAATATGAAGAAAAATTTTCCAGTCGGTGAACAACCAAGCCAAAATTCAAGTGTGAAAATAAGATCTTCTGATCGATGAAAATCAAACCAAAAGTTCAAGTGCAGAGATAAGATCTTCTGATCGATAAATGATCAAGCCAAAAAGCAGGTGTGGAGATAAGATCTCCTGTTTGGTGAAAATCGAATCAAAAATTCAAAAATAGAGATTAGATCTGCTGATCGATGAAAGATCGAGTCAAAAAGCAAGTATGAAGATAGGTCTCCTGATCAATTAAAATCAGATCAAAAATTCAGGTGTGAAGATAAGATCTCCTAGTTGACGAAAAATCGAGTCAAAAGTTAAATGTAGAGATAAGATCTCTAGCTAATCAGTGAAAACTGAGCCAAAAAGTAAGTATGAAAATAAGATCTCCTGATCGATGAAAATCAGATCGAAAATTCAAATGCGGAGATAAGATCTCCTGATCGATGAAAAATCGAGCCAAAAATCAAATACAGAGATAAGATCTCCTAACTGATGAAAATTGAGCCAAAAAGCAAGTATGGAGATAAGATCTCTTGATCAATAAAAATCAGATCAAAAATTCAAGTGTGGAGATAAGATCTTCTGATCGATAAAAATTGAGCCAAAAAGTAAGTGTAGAGATAAGATCTCTTGATCGATGAAAATCAGATCGAAAATTCAAGTACAGAGATAAGATCTCCTAGTCGGTGAATGACTGAGCCATAAAGCAAGTATGGAGATAAGATCTCCTAATCGACTAAAATGGGATCAAAAATTCAATTATGAAGATAAGATCTCCTAATCGATAAAAAATCAAACTAAAAATTTTAATTTGAAAATAAGATATCTTGATCGATAAAATCCGATCTCTATGACAAGCGCCTCCTAAATTGATGAAAATCCAATCTTATGAAGATACTTTTACTTCCTAGTCCGATCAAAGAATCATCATCTCGAACATAAAAAGTGGAGGATAAAGTGTGGGTGCATTAAATCAGTCTCAAGATATATATAATCATCGTATGAGATCAAAGAGATGTCAATCTAAAAGTGCCAGAACCCAACAGACTAATTCATCGATTAGCAAATTCAGCTCGATATTTTATCGAGCTGAATAAAAGATGTTGGATGTATGCTCTAGAAGCCAATCTTGACTGACACATATCATATTACTAGGACATAATTTTGTAGTTAATGGGCACTTATACTACCATTCATGTTTTATGTGTCCATGAATCATCCAAGGAATTAACAAGATGATGACACATATTCTCAAAGAGTTGAAAATTTAAGACACATATTATTGATGGTTAATTTTTAAATTGCTCTTAGTCATAGGATCATCATGAGGATGGTGATTGATCCAGATAGATCGATGCATGGATCGCTTCCTTCGGATAGATGAGTCTCGAGTCTGCGGTATGGTGATACTGGAGCAAAAGTACAGATGGTTGTTAAAAAATAACTAGCACTAAGCGTGACCAACACAAGAAGTCACATGGATGTCTGTTCACTCATTAGAAACTTTCTCGATGCTGTAGTAGTGTGACTGGTCTTTTGACCTGCGGTACTAAAGCTGCTCGCAGTGAGGCTGATGGAGTTTGACTATACATAAATATTGACTCAATGAGTCTTTGTAATGGATGTTGGTGATAGTTGATCTACTGTAGGAGTAGGATGCACATCCAGATGTAATCTATCAACCCTAGCAGAGGAGAGTAGTCCTATGAAATTTCAGAAGCTAATTCCTTAAGTCTATGGCCATAGCAGTGTGATTGATGGAAAAGAATTTTCATGAGAATCACACATAGACTCAAGCTAATTGAATATATCATATGACTGATGATGAAGTTTGACGATTTATCCATGTCCTGCCATCTAGTCAAAACTTACGATAAAAAAACTGTATCATACGTTAACTACACCTAGACGTTCATCACCTTTTATTCTGCTGGATTGTGACTACATACTGCTAGATATCATTGGTGGATTGTGAGATCCATGGATATTATCTCTATGATCGATGATCTTTGATGGGTAGAGTTGGAATGGTTCCAACCCATTGAAAGGAGTTTTAATGATATTATGATAGGAATCACAATATATCTCACTACCAGACAGAATAGAATCTATGAGGTCACACACAAAGAAATTTTTGACGGATCAGATGGTTGAATTGCAATTATGAATCATGATTGGATTTAATTATCAATTTGATTGATGATTAATCCAATACAAAAGTTGCAATTAAGTAACTCGCTAAAAAGTTAGTAAGTTATAGAAAAATTAATTAGCAATTGGACTACTAATTGACTCAATTTGATTGAGTAATGGGACTTGCATCAAGTCTAATTGAATTAGATTTAATTTGACTTGATATGGGTTTGATTTGATTAAGTCTAATTGGATTATGAGATAACCAAATTGTATGAGAAAATAATTTCTTGTTTGATTAGGATTTGTGTTTGACTTAATTCTTAATTAGCCTAGGATCTAACTAAGAGATTTTTGGATTCCTATTTGGACTAGGAATCCTCCTCTAATTAAGTGACATCTAATTTCTAATTGAATTAGATTTTAATCTAAATAGTTTGAGCTCCTAATCAGATTAGGATTTCAATCTATTTGAATCTAATCAAGTCCTAATACGATTAAGATTGATTAGAATTTTAATTGGTTTAAAATAACCACCTAAAGAGAAGTCCTAAGTGGTTAGAACTCTTTCTCTTCTCATGCGCCAACCTAGCCCCACGCCCACATATATCTAGCACCTATTTTTTTCCATGACCGTGAGGTTTTAAGTGTGAAAGGAGTTCACACTATTCCCTTTCTCCGTGAGATATCTTGGCGCACAAAGAAAGAAAGGTTGGGTGACACAATTCTAGAGTCCTAGGATAGTTGGACTCCTACCTAAAACCTAACTCTATCCTATTTAAACATGGGATAAGAGAGGGGCAGCAACCAACCTAATGTGATAAGATTTTTGGATGCCAAATAGAGAGGAGGCATGCATGAAAAATAAGAGAGAAGAGAGGCACACCATGAAGGGAGGGCGTGAGGTTTGTTATATGTTCTCATCCTTTCTTTCTTACCAACAACCAAAGGTTAGTTGTTAGGACCTTCTCTCTCCATCTTTTATCCAAGTTTGGATGTAGATTTTTCTCTCCTTTTTATCCAAGAGTTAGACATATATTCTTAGATCTCTAGCATAGAGATTTAGTCAATGGGTTTTAGGAAGAAAGAGAAGAAAGTATTCTTCTCATGATCTCTAGCGTAGAGATCTTCATCCTCCTATTCTCTTCTTCTTCTCTAAGAGTGTCTTGAAAGAAATGAAGAGTTTTCAACCATTAAGATGCGATCTCTATAAGGGAGCTAGCACCTCAGTGAAATCAAGAAGCTTCTAATCAGATCGAAGCCTCAAATGGATATCTGTAGAGGTCGGACACTTATGTGGTTTCAAGAGATCTTCGGAAGACATCCACGATCATCAGTTTACGGTGTAGATCGATCCGCGTCAAGGTATGAAGATTAGATCTTCTCTATTTATTTTTTTTATTTGATTTTTATATATGAATCCTATCTCATATATGTAGATCTTATTTTATGATTTTAATATTTGATCTTATGCATGCTTAGATTAAATTAGATTTAATCTGAATTTTTAATTTCTACTGCATACTTATTTTAAAATTTTTTGCATGCTTGAAACTATAAAATTTTAACTATAGTATTAGAGCTACGTCATATGCATGAGATTAGGATTTAGATCTGAAATCTATAGAGAAAAATTTCAGATCTAAAAATTTTTGATATCGTTCTAACATAAGGTTGTCCTGGCATAACTTGTTATGATGTATGGTTGTTCTAGAATAATATTAAAATTTTTGATTAAAATAAAATTTTAGATCTAATTTTTTATCATATATGTGAAATATATTTTATTGTTTAGATCTGAAAAGAGTTTCGAGATCTATTTTGATTCGTATATATGATATATGAAAGTATGTTTAGGGTTAAAATCAGTTTCTATGGCCTGAATTGATTTATATATATGATATATATTTGTATATATGATTTAAAAATTATTTCAAGATCAAAATATACTTTTTATGTAAAAAATTTAGATCTAAAAATTTAAATTTATGATCTAAAATTAGTGTTTGTGCATGAGGAATTGTCATGGGTAGATCTAATTAGGTCATAGAATTGGACTACATCTAGAGTTTCTGATTTGATCATAATGGGTCAAAATTGATTTAGCAGTTGATCAAACTGAATCAAGTGTTGATTAGGATTATGTCAATACAGCTTAAGATCATACAATTGTTATTGATCGAATCAATTGATACCCATATGTAGAATCAATTATCCTAAGGATCTAATTCGGCTCTGTGGCTCGAATCTGATTCACCTAAGCTAACCTATTCGGACCAATTAACCAATTAGTGTCTAAGATAAGTAATTGAAAAGTGATTATTTAATTGATTCCGTTCGCTGACCTGATCAATTTATTAGTATCTAAGGAAAGCAATGGGAGGACCCCTATCAATCTTCACTTATCTGGCTAATTTGAAAGATTGAGTCTCAAATATGATTGCTTGGCTGTTTGATTTAGTCCATGCCAATTAGATTAGTCATGTGATGGCTGATTAGATAAGACATAAATCCAAATCTCTCCATAAATATTAAGTCCAATGGTCTTCCACTATTGTAGATGTGCAAGCGTGCTACCAACGTTGATTGTTCACGGCTGGTCACATTGGTTCAATTGTATCACAAATACGCAACCACTCTATTAGCAAAGAGTTACTCTAGGATAAAGATGGGGTTGGGCCTGATAACTATAAGATGAGGGATCCAATGATGACTTTGCACCTGCTTGTGAATGGTGGGTCTAACTTAATTAAGAAATATGGAAAATAACTGTTAGGTGAGCCCATATGACTTAGAGACCAAGTCGCTGCAACATGCTTAGAGAAGCATCTGGGTAAAGAGTTATCCACATATAGATGTACATGTTACCAATAACTGTTAGGTGAGGTACACAATATCGGTGGGACTGTAGCACCCACTAAAAATTTAGTTGTCACGTTAGAGTTTTCGTTTCTCCATCCAGAGAGTGTGAGAGATCTGATAAAATAGTGAGAGTCTTTTTGCATCTAAAAACCCTAGAGTAAAATATAAAATAAGTATAAATATCTAATTAAAATCTTTACTCTCTGCTGTTTATTATGCCAGCTTCCAACCCTCTAGCTCAAATCTTAGATATCAACCGTTTAACCAAAACCAATTATATAGATTGGCTCACAAACTTAAGAATCATTTTTAATTTTAAAAAAATTAAGCAATATTTTCTATCAGATTATTCTAATGTTAATAGTCTGTCCAACCCAAAATCAACGAGCTATACTTGATAAGTAGATGGACAATGACAATAAAGGTAGGTGCTATATGTTGAAGTCCATATTAGATGAACTCCAACGTATGCATGAGCATATGTATACTGTCAATGACATATTGATTCATCTATAAGTATTGTAAGGTGATCAGGATCGCACAGTGCATGAGATGCACGATGGAGAGTCAGTTTATGATCATTATTTGATAATGATCAAAGATATTAAGGAGCTTAAAAGGCTCGACATGACCATGCACAAAAAATTATTTATGGATTTGATCCTACGATCCTTTTTTAGTTTATAAGAGTAGTTTATGGTAAACTACTATATGAATGACCTTCTTGGCATCTTATCTGAATTGATTAAAATGTTGGTAACTAAGGAACCTTGAAAAGTTCAAAGATACATACCTGGAGAGCCTAACAAAATGAGGACATGCCTTAAATAGGCTTGTCAAAATTGCTCAATACTATCCTTATGATTTTCTCTTCTCTCAGTTGAGTTTTAACTCTAGTACTTTTTAAGCACTTTAGTATAGAGTCTATGGAATGGTGGAGGGCTGAGGAAGTAATCCTTAAAATTGATAATAGGGCAAGAGTTGCTAATGTGACCATAGGCATCTATCCTTTGTAATTATCATTTGGATTTAGTTCTTAGAGACAGTCTCTATCATTTGCATGGTGATGCATCTGTGAACTTAATTGAGCAAGCAGTGAATACCATTGATCTGAAAGATCCAGAGTTGAGATAAAACTTAAGTATATGTGGAACCTTAGACTAGATCATATAGGAGAAAAAATGATTAACAGACTGAAGAAATATGGACTTTAAGGCTCATTGACTATTAAGTCATATCTAGTTTATGCATCATCTCTTTGAAAAAAAATGATCAAGTTACTCTACTAGGACAAGAAGAAAAGGACCACTGAGATAATTATCCTATTACATATTTGATATGTGTAGCATATTTGATGTGCTAACAAAAGAAGTTATCTCTACTTTGTTATTTTTACTGATAATCAGTCATGGTATGGATAAGTATATGAGATATAAATCTGAAATTTTGAAAGGTCAAATAATTCAGATGTAAAGTAGAGAAGTAAATCGAAAAATTTTTAAAGGTACTTCGATCGGATCGAGAATACAATACCAAAAAAAAAAATTTGATTATCTCATAAAATGGTATAGTTTCATATTGGACCCCTGTTAGTACATCTCAGCTCAATAAGATAATTAAGAAGAGTCATGAGACTATATGAGATATGATCCGGTTCATGATGGACTTCACTGATTTATTTTGTTTCTTTAAGAACATGCTTTATTTTTAAAATTTATCTGTGAAATTGGATACTCTCTAAATCTGTTCCTACCACATCATGTGAGATATGGCATGGTGAGAACTGAATCTTGATTATTTCAAGATCCAAAGATGTTCAGCCTGTGTCAAGGATAGCAGGAGGATATGTTAGAGAATAGATCTATAAAGCTCATTTCAAAGAGTTTGAGATACTTTTTTTCTTCTGAAAGAATCACAATGTGATTGTAACCCATCATGCTATCTTCTTTAAAAATTATTTATCCAAGATGAAGCAGTGGGAGGAAAGTTAAGCTTAAAGAGAGTATCTCTAAAGAGCAGCGAGCCATAGGATCTAAAGAACCTATTCATGATGAGCCAGTATATGTATATTCTTCCTCTACCTCATAAATATAGTAAGATCTTCTATCCTCTCGAAAGGTATTTAGGTATACTTAACAGAGGATGTAGAGAAAAATCATTTTTCATGAGAGATAGGGAACATAGAGATGATCCCAAAATCTACAATGAGGCGATGTTAGACATCGACTCCAAGAAAAGGATGTGAAATAGCTTTTCTGATTGGATATCTTTTGAAAATTTTTATATGGAATAGCTTATGGATTTCACTTCTCATAATAGGAGATCATAAAGTCTACAATAATCTTGAAGCTGGAACATTCATTTCAATGATACAATCATATTATTTGATCAGAAATGAAAAATTATGTATTTTCAAAAGGGTCAGTAAGAGTGTCCAATACTAATATCAGTTAAAATGTAGTTGTATATTGAATTCTCTATGAAAAATCTAAAGCAAGCATCTCATATTCTGAGAATATAAAGATCTATAGAGATAGATGTAATTGGATGCTTGTATTTTTACAGATAAAGTATAGAGAGTAGATGTTGAAAGGGTTCAGCATAGAAATCTCAGAGAGAAATCTGCTATCCTCTTGGACATAAATGTATGCCATGTAATGTACTTGAACTGATATAGTTAATACTGTAAATATCACAAGTAGATATCAGTTGTATCTAGGTTGAAAGCATTGGATTGCTGTGAAAATATCCTTAAGTACTTGAGAAGAACTAAGGATTTATTCTTAATTTTTGGAGAAGGATCAAAGCTAGAAGTAAGAGGATACACTAATTCAGATTTTATGTCTGATGTTAATGGTAGAATGTCTACATCATGAGGTGTGTTCCTGTGTAATCATTTCGATATCTTGAAAAGGTTTCAAGCAATCGATCAATGGAAGCTGAGTACACTGTAAATGTGCAGGATGCATTCTGATTCTAATATTAGTTGCAGAACTGGATGTCATGCCATCAGATATCATGAAACTATACTATAAAGATAATGGCACCATAGCCCTTGTTAAGGAACCTAGATCTTACCAAATATCCAAGCACATAGAGCAACAGAATACGCGACTACCTCAAGTAGAAATATACAGAGATACAGAGAGTAAACTCTACATGAGATATAGTTAACTCACTGGTAAGTCACTTAGCTAACCGAAAACTAAAGCATCTCTTGAGAAGATAGAGCTTGGTATATAGCAGATTGGTTTTAGTGTAAGTAGAAGATTATTGGATGTATGCCTTAGAAGCCAATCTTGGCTTATGCATATCATATTACTAAGGCATGGTTTTATACTTAATGGGTACTTATATTACTATTCATATTTTATGTGTCTATGAATCATCCAAGGGATTAACAAGTTGATGACACATTCTCAAAGAGTTGGAAATTTGAGACATGTGTCATTGATGGTTAATTCTTAAATTACTCCTGATCATAAGATCATTATAGGGATGGTGATTGATTCAGATAGATCGGTGCACGGATTGTTTTCTTCGGACAGATAAGTCTCGAATCTGTAGTGTAGTGACACTAGAGCGAGAGTGCAGGTGGTTGTTAGAGAATAACTAACACTGAGCGTGACCAACACAAGAAGTCACATGGATGTCTACCACACGTTAGTAACTTTCTCGATGCTGCAGTAGTGTGACTGATCATTTAACTTGTGGTACTACAGCTGCTCACAGTGAGGCTGTTGGAGTTTGACTACACATAAATATTGACTCAATGAGTCTTTGTAGTGGATATTGATGACAATTAGTCCACTGTAAGAGTAGAGTGCACATCTAGATAGAATCTATCAATCCTAGCATAGGAGAGTAGTCTTATGGGATTTAAGAAGCTGAGTCCTTAAGTCTATGGCCATAGCAGTGTGATTGATGGAAAAGAGTTTTTTTGAGAATCATACATGGACTCGAGCTAATTAAATCTATCATATGACTAATGATGAGGTTTGATGATTTATCCATGATCTGCCATCTAATCGAGACTGACAATAGAGGGGCTGTATCATACGTTAACTGCACCTAATGGTTCATCATCTTTTATTCTGTTGGGTTGCCACTACATACTACTAGGTATTACTAATGGATTGTGAGATCCACGGACATTATCTCGATGATCGATGATCTTTGATGGACAGAGTTGGAATGGTTTCAATCCATTGAAAAGAGTTTTAATAATATTGTGATAGAAATTATAATATATCTCACTACCAAACAGAATAGAATCTATGGGGTCATGCATAAAGAAGCTTTTGACGAATCAGATTACGATTACGAATCGTAATAGGATTTAATTATTAATTTGATTAATGATTAATCCAACGTAAAAGTTATAATTAAGTAACTTACTAAAGAGTTAGTAAGTTATAGGATGATTAATTAGCAATTGAATTGCTAATTGACTCAATTTGATTGAGCAATGGGGCTTGCATCAAGTCTAATTGAATTAGATTCAATTTGACTTGACATGGATTTGATTTGATCAAGCCTAATTGGATTATGAGATAACCAAATTGTATGAAAAAGTAATTTTTTATTTGATTAGAATTTGAGTTTGACTTAATTCTTAATTAGACTAGGATCTAACTAAAAGAATTTTGAGTTCCTATTTGGACTAGAAATCCTCCTCTAATTAGGTGGCATCTAATTTCTAATTGGATTAGATTTTAATCTAAATAGTTTGAGCTCCTAATCAGATGAGGATTTCAATCTATTTAGGTCTAATTAAGTCCTAATACGATTAGGATCGATTAGAATTTTAATTGATTTAAAACAGCTACCTAAAGAGGAGTCCTAAGTGGTTAGGACTCTATCTCTTCTTATGCGCCAACCTAGCCCCACGCCCACATATATCTAGCGCCTATTTTTCTCCATGATCGTGAGGTTTTCAACATAAAATGAGTTCATGCTATTCCCTTTCTTCATGAGATATCTTGGTGCAAAAAGAAAGAAAGGTTGGGCAGCATAATTCTAGAGTCCTAAAATAGTTGGACTCCTACTTAAAACCTAACTCTATCCTATTTAAACATGGGATAAGAGAGCGATGGCAACCAACCTGATGTGATCAGATTTTTGGATGCCAAATAGAGAGGAGGCATGCATGAAGAATAAGGGAGAAGAGAGGCACGGCATGAAGGGAGGGCATGAGGTTTGTTATGTGTTCTCATCATTTCTTTCTTACCGACAACCAAAAGTTGGTTATTAGGACCTTCTCTCTCCATCTTTTGTCTAAGTTTGGACATGAATTTTCTCTCCTCTTTGTCCAAGAGTTGGATATATATTCTTAGATCTCTAGCGTAGAGATTTAGTCCATGGATTTTAGAAAGAAAGAGAAAAAAATATTCTTCTCATGATCTCTAACGTAGAGATCTTCAACATCCTATTCTCTTCTTCTTCTCTAAAAGTATCTTGAGAGAAATGAAGAGTTTTTAACCGTTAAGATGCAATCTCTGCAAAAAAGCTAGCATCCCGATGAGATCAAGAAGCTTCTAATCTCGAAGTCTCGTGTGGATACCCATAGAGGTCGACACTTGTGCGGTTTCAAGGGGCTTTTGAAAGATATCCACAATTATCAGTTCACGATGTAGATTGATCCGCATCAAGGTATAAAGATTAGATCTTCTCTATTTATTTTTTTCTATTTGATTTCTATATCTAAATTCTATCTCATATATATAGATCTTATTTTATGATTTTAAGATTTGATCTTATGCATGCTTAGATTAAATTAGATTTAATCTAAATTTTTAATTTTTACTATATATTTATTTGAAAATTTTTTATATGCTTGAAACCATAAAATTTCAACAAAAGATACCCTTATATTCTATCTAGATGACGTCTCAACTAATAAAGAAATATTCAGGTTGGATATTTATCAATTTGAATCCCGATGTCTCCTTATCCAGGATGGATGTTATGATATTTCTATTTCACTCCGATCATCTACTGAGATGAACTATTATAAAAATGAACTTAATCATTCTGCGAACACCCATGGTGGTTTCTTCAACTAAGTCACAGCTGACCACGATCTCATGTCCAGCTCATATGTACAGCTGTATGCCAGCTTACTTACAGATGGCTCTCTAACTACCTAACAAACTCCTCTAATGGTCTAACAAACTCTGAAACAACCTCCTCAACCCCTATATAAATAGAGGATCAGAGATCCTCTATTGATAGGTTCTGCTCTCTGAAACTAAAGAAGATTCTGTCGGTAAAAAATTAGGCCAGACTCTTGGCTTCTATCCAATTTTTCTTCAGTTTCATTCAATCTCTCTTGCTCTTCCACTCTTTTTCATCCCTGTTCTTAAGGCTCGAACTTACTTAAGTATCAGAGGATCAAGAATCGGAGGATCTCCATCTGCTTTCTTCACTAATTTTGCAAATTTGAAGAATTCTCGTCAGGTCTCAAGAATCACTCTAGCTCAGTCTCACTCAATTCGAGTTGTCCTACTCCAAATTTTGAGCCTTGCAGCAACAAACCTCATTCTTAATAATATTTCAAAAGTATAAAAAAAAATGGTGGATAGCCATTGGATCAAGGAGCCTTATTTATATCCATACTTTGAAGGGCTTGAAGGATCTCCTCTTCTATAATTAGTTGAATAAGGTCATGATTATGAACATCAATAATGGTTGGTAACATAACAAGTAAATCCATATGGTGCCCAATTCTTGAGCTAATCATTGCTACTGAAAAGAATCTAAAAGCAATTGAGGAACCTATCCAGGATCAACCACAACCTCTCCTTCGGATGATCATCACTGTAGAATTTTATTCCGACATCATCGAAGAATAGCATAACAATAAAAGAATTTGGTATTTGTACTCCCATCTCTTATCTAAGAAATTCTTGACTTCTAACATCAAAAGAATACTTGTATATGAAGATTTAATGATAATCTAGTATGAATGCTAATAACTACTGATATTGTAAAGCGGTAAGTTTCTCTTGTTGAGCTTCTAGAGTTTGCAACTGCAAGATTCAATCATTCAACAAGACCTTCTAAAATAAGTTACCAATGCATTATTTCTATTTTTATAACAATCGGAGGGCACTAACCATGACAAGACCAAGTGTGCATAATAATATCATGAACACCTAGTAAGCTAAAACTTCTCCAATTTAGAAGGAGTGCCTCGCGGAGCATCAATAAATAAGGATAAGAGAATTGGCTGATGATAAGATGCATATCTAGTTCAATGATGGATTGTTGAGGATAGAAACAAATCCACCCATTGATCAAATGCAAAGTCTCAATCCAACCTTTCCCAAACCCAAGCACAACCTAGATGGTTATCACACCATGTATATTTAGGACATGAAAGCCAAATCCATCAACCCAAATTGGCATATGAAAGTACAAAACTTCTGAATTTTTTTATTTGGTTTAAACGATTTGTCAACTTTTTTATCCTTAAAAAATAAAAGACAATTGAAATCACCAATAAAGAGCACAACTAGACCCAGGGACATAACCAAAGTAAGTTGCATCCATAACAATCGACATTCTAACATATAGGTACTGGCACAAACAATGCCCAATATCTAAGAAGGTCTAGACATAAAAATAATTACACCAAAATAACTTATCGATCATAATGCAAAATGGCAACACTGGCAACCTCCTTTAACCATGCCACTACAATTTCTCCCGACAAGCCCAGTGTCAAAATTATATACACATCCTTCTAATATGCCCTAAAGCAATATTAGACAATCTAGTTTCTAAAAAGTAGACGATATGTCAAAGATGCTAACAAAGTAAGGTTTTAGTATAATTGAAAAAAGAGACTCAGCTACTCCCCAACAATTCCATGCTAAGACCTTCATATGGAAGAATTAGAGGGTTCACCCAAGGTCGCCCCACTAGTAGACTCATCCCCACTAAGTGGATTAGACACAAAATAGTCCTTCACAATTCGTGAAGGTCGCGAGGAGTGACTAGACTTACTAACTTTAGGGTCAAGCTTAGACCGTAATTAACATAAGCAATATGAGGAAGAGGAGCAATACCTAACATAAGGAACTCACCACCAACTCACCATCAGGTCAATAGGCCTTTGCACCCCTTTCTAAGCAGGTCCAATTGGTACCCCATATCGAGATTGAGAAGAAGTAGCATTGGAATGATGCATTACATCCTGATCAGACCCCTTATTCTCCATAATAATGACATTCATTTGTAGAGGAGAGTCAGAACTAGGAGAAGATGAAGCTTTCCATGATTTAAAGGAGACCATTTCCTCTATTCTTTTAGTGGTGGCGCAAGAGAAGGTTCCCCTCCTTCATATGATACAACTATAATCTCCATACTTTAACCCTCCAAAGGATGGTCTAAATAGTCTGCTACTAGGGGAAAATGAGTTCTGCTTTCATCACTCATGATTCTATGAATAGCTCCTAGCTTTGCTCTAAATTTTATAGATGTTGAGCTAAGAAGATTGCATATGATTTTGTTATGGTAGCACAACAGCCTTTGAGTGTGTTTAATGGCACGAACAATTTTATTAATGGCATGGCAAGTAGCTTCCATAACTCCTAACAATGTTCTTTCCACCTATTATGGGCTCATACTATCTCGGCCATTATTCTTAGGACTCATCCTCAGACACACTCTTCGGATCGACTAAAGCATCGAGATGGACTCTGAACGATGAACATGGTTCAGATATCCTGATAATGAAGTGGACAATTTCATCTGACTTCATCCCTGACCGTATGCTAAGGACATCAACATGCTGCAGCTAACCTTATAATCAATCCAGTATCGATGACTATAGTCGATGACTTGTCAAGATCAGGATGGAATGATCCTATCCACTGCCATTCGACCCTCTGACTTAGATGCCTATCAACTTCAAGGTTGGGATCTCATCGACCACTTAGGATGATCTCCCAAGATCGACGCCAATGATAACACATCCGGCCCAAGACTTCAGCTATGTGTTGACCTCAAGTCATCGGCCTATTCAGTCATATGGGCCACCATCAGGAATCTTTCAACAAACTGTCAGAACGTGGCCACTATCCATGACTAATAACTTAGTGGGTAGACTCCCTATTCTAATGATCTAACAGATCATGATTTAGCCTACCAACCTATGTAACGGCCTACAACTCCATCTCTATATAAAGAGGTAATTGGAGACCCTCAAAATACACAACATCACGTAACACTAAGCTCATACTTTATCTCTCCTACTGTTCTCAAGCTCTGACTTATTTAATCATCGAAGGATCCCCCGTCGGAGAATTCCAACGAGTGTGGACTTCTTTTGCAGGTCCCTATTGGTATTTCAGTGCTCGGACCATGCTCCATCTTTGGCTACATCAGCATCCTCCAAAGCATTGATGTAACACCACCTTTTTGGCTCCTTTATAGAAACTTTGATTTACAACCATGTTGATACAAGAATCCACTCTACAATAAATTCAACTTCTTGTTTTAAAAAAATGGGTTACTTAAAAGCAAACCATGATATTGGTTTATTTTTCTATTTACATGTTAGAGAGTAAGAAAGAGGAGATAAATTAAACTCATGTGGCAAGTAAGGTGAAGAGAATGGCAGCTATAA
This sequence comes from Elaeis guineensis, assembly GCF_000442705.2. NCBI lineage: Eukaryota > Viridiplantae > Streptophyta > Magnoliopsida > Arecales > Arecaceae > Elaeis > Elaeis guineensis. The sequence goes on along the minus strand of NC_026005.2, from coordinate 62,662,002 downwards.
CCATGAAGAGATGCCAAAAGCTATGCAAGAGTACGTATCCAACCTGGAAGGGCTTTAAATTTTTTTCTTCTTGAAAGACAAAGAACCTAAAAGAATTAAACCACCCGCAAATCAAAGCCCCATCATAATTCCATGTATACTAGCAAACACCACAAACTAACAACAACAATTAGTGAAGATATATATATATATATATATTATTGAAAGAGGGAGGGAGATCCATCCAGATATATTAAATGAGAGTTTTTACAAGCAATGAGAATGGGTTTAGCAAGATCGGAAGGCCAACAAGATTAAAGTAATGAACTCATTATAGAATCTCAATTGGCCTGAAGTGGTCCGCTCTCCCTGAACAGTGGTGACGAACAAACAAAGAGGTCATGACATTATTACAGCAATGGATTGTCAGGCATAAGTGATGAGCAAGTTAGCTTTGTTATGAAGAGCTCCAACAAGCCACGAAGAAGCTTCTTCGAATTCGATGAAGCACCTTAAAGAGTGTACATGAAGGGATGCCTCTCATGTAAAGTTTTAACGTTGCTAGAAAAACTGAATGAGACCTTCTTTTTAACTGTTATTGCCACTGCTTAACAAAGAGCCTTATATAGTCCCTCTTCACGCTTGCTTGTGCATCATATTATCTGATAGAATATGTAATGATGGTGAAACATACAACAATAGTATGAGAAACTATATAAAACAATGGAGAATACAACTTTTTCTCACAAATCCTCTCCTTTTTTTTTCTATTCTGGATACCACTTCACCACCCACGTACATTCTACAACAACCACCTATTTATAGGTATAAGAAATGACCTTTTGACTCCCCTAATAAATTTATCATTTAGACTTCCCATGTGACTCTTGGATTTTCCATGTGACTCTTGGCTTTTCCATGTGACTTTTGATTTTTTCATGTGACTCTTGGTTTTTTTCCACTTCAATTAAGTTTACAAAATGACCTTTCGATTTCTTCAAATACATTTAATATTTACTTTTTCCAACATTATCCAGTCCGGTATCGAAGAGATGACTCTGCTGTAGGTGGCATTTGGAAGATAGGCTTCAAATCGACAAATTTTTCTAGTCCTCTCCTTCCACAGAGTCTAGCAGAGGGTGGTTGCGATGAAATTCCAAGCTTTGGGCGATACCTGATTGTGAAACGAATGCCTCTGCTTTCTCTGGAGATGGATAATAATTGTTGAGGTAAAGTAAAAATTTAGTTTGCATGCAAGTCGTTCTCATAGTTGCTTGGCAAAAGTACATGAGATAAAAAAATGATCCACAGTTTCCTCCTAATCTGCACACAGAGGACATGCGATCTTCATGCTTATTCCTCTTCGTTGAAGATTTGTAGTTGTTAATAGCTTGTCATTATAGAGGAGCCAATAGAAGATTTTCACTTTGGTTGGGAGAGATGTTGGTAAGATTATGGTAGAGAAATAAGATGTGATCCGGCCGTGAGTAAGCAGGTTATAGTAGCTTTTAGTTGAATACTCTCCTTTCCTTTTCCATTTCCATATCAGTTTGTTTGCTGCACCTGTTAAATTGACTCCAGAAAGAAGGTGCATGAGTTGAGAGAAACTGACTTGGCCTAGCCGACTTAAAGGAGTCTCTGAAGAGGGATTTTTTATTAGTTTTGTTGCAGAAATTTGCTACAGAGATGTCAGATTCCTTTGTGAGGATGTAGAGTGCTAGGAAGTAGTTTTTAAGTGGAGAATATCTTGTCCACTGATCTTTCCAGAAGGAGATTAATTTGCGATTGCCCAACTTGAACCAGCAACTTTGGTTTAAGAATTTCTTGACCTTGGTAATACTCCATACAGTCGAGATGTTTGCATGGTGACGAGAGTCCCAGGTACTAGATGGGTTGCCCTTATAGTGCAAATTTAACATTAGCTTTTGTCATGGATTTGAGTGTGCTGTGTAGAGACGCCACCATCTTTTTGCCAAGAGGCATTGATTGAAGAGTTTAAGATTAATGATTCTCAATCCCCCAAGGTGCTTCAGTCGATAGATTTTGTCCTAGCTGATCAATCAATGGACACCAGAGCATGGTTTATCTCCTCTCCACAAGAACTCGTGTCTTTTCCTATCAATCTTCTGAATTACTTCTTATGGCAACATAAAGGAGGACATCCAGTATGTGGGGATTGAGTTAAGTACAGTATTGATTAGTATCAGTCGTCCTTCCATCGACAGCAATCTTCCTTTCGAAGCTTGAAGCTTCTTATCAACTTTTTCGATCAAAAAGTCCCAATCTAAAGCTTTCGGCTTGGAGGAGTGAAGTGGGAGCCCAAGGTACTTGGTTGGGAGGGAAGATAATGTGCAGCCAAGGAGTGTTGCCAGCAGTTGACATTGTTGGTTATGCAGTCCAATGCCCACCAGTGAACTCTTTTCAAAGTTGATTTTGAGCTCTGTGATAAGTTCATAATAATATAGAATAAATTTGAGGTTAGAGATGTGCACCTTAGAGGCGTCGCTGAGAATGAGAGTGTTGTCAACGAATTGAATGCAGTGAATATTGCTGGAGATGTGTGGCGGACCAATCCCAGCAATGATTCCATTAGAGGCAGTAGTTCTTAGGATGCGTTAAAGAGCATCAGAGACTAGAATGAAAATGAGAAGGGAGAGAGGATCTTCTTGTTTAAGACCCCTTCTAGCTTGAATCCAATTCAGCAGCTCTCTATTGACAATAGGAGCAGTTCTACTAGTTTGAAGAATATTTTTAATCCATGAGCACCATTTAGGGCCAAAGCCTCTTTCTTTCAGCAGAGTCAACAAAAAATCCCACCTTATGTGATCAAATGCTTTCTCAAAATCTAGCTTTAGGATGACACCATTATGCTTTGATTTTTTTTCCATAGACAATTAACTCCGATGCCAAAGCAAAACAATCCGTGATTTGCATCCTCCGAATGAAGGTGGATTGAGAGTCTGAAACCAGCGCTGAGATGATCCTTGAGAGCCGTTTGGTGAGAACTTTGGATAGGATTTTCATGACATTGTTTATCAAACTTATGGGCCTATAGTCTCTTACAGATGAGCTGGTGTTTTTCTTTGGGATCAGTACTAGGTGATTGTAGTTGAGTCGACCCAAGTCAATAGAACCTGAATGAATTGCATTGAACAATTGGCAAACATCATCCTTGATAATGTACCAAAACTATTGGTAGAAAGAAGAGGAAAAACCGTCGAGCCTGAGGGATTTGTTCTTCGGCAGATCAAATATTGCGTCCTTTATCTCTTGTTCTGAGAAATGGTCCTCTACGCTATTTAGGTCAGTAGTGTCTTCATTGTATATGTTTCTCCTGTCCACTGATGTTCCTAGGAGATCAGTGCAATAGTTGAAAAAGGCTTGTTTAATGAGTTTCGGATCATGGATTGCCTCTCTCAGATGGTCAAGATGGGTGATTGTGTTTTTTCTTTTCCATGAGCTAGCCATAACATGAAAGAATTATATTCTGGTCTCCATGCTTCAACCAGGTGATAAGGGACCTTTGCTTCCATATAATTTCCTCTTCGAGCAGGACGGCATGGAGCTGATTCTTTAAATTGGTTCTTTCTTCAACCTCAGCTGTGTGCAAGCTAGAGTTTTCTTCCTTTGTATCGAGATGCTGAATTCTATGCTTAATCTCCTCTTTTTTCTTTATCACATTTCCATTTACTGCTTTGGTAAAGATAATTTTTTGAAAAAGGAATAAAGTTAAGCTAATATTGAAATGAAAAGAGGAACCATACAGCCCAATCATGCTTGCTTTGAATGTACTTACCTTCTTCATAGAGTTTGAAACCTCTCAAAAGGTCAGGCCGATGAAAGTGGCCCGGTCCTTGAAGAGTTTTTGAAGAAGATCCAAGAAACAAAGGTCTTTGGAAAGAAAAGATAAAGAGGAGAAGGAAGAAATGAGAATGGAGTGATTTAACCATATTCTCTTCGATTCTCTTTCCCTCCTTTGTTTGTTATAGAAACCAATTTGAGTGCTAGAGAAAAGAGTTGCTTATAATCAAATAAACATTTCAGAGAGAGAGGGCAATGATGAGAGAGGGTTTTAAGGCGATGTTCTCTTCCATATTACGGTAAGGATAACTTATGGCTCCCCGTTCACCTTCTTCTTTCCTTTTTGAACAGTTTAAACATTTCTTCAAATTACTTGCATGGTTTTTATCTCTAATCAAATCCATTGCTTTACAGTGTTGTTGGATGTAGAAGGTAGAGATTACCATAAATCTTGAAAACCAATTAAAAATTATCTTTTTTTTTTATTTTTTTGATAAATATCTATTTTTTATTTGAATACCATGTATTGTATTAACCTTGACCATTACTTCTTGCATGTCATTATATTAGGACAAGAAAGTAACAAACTATTGCACCTAGGTCCAAAAAAAACCATGGACCGTAAGTTGGTGAACATACGCAGAGATAGGAGTGACTTTGTTGGCTTCCTTCCATGATCACTTTATTGGTGGAGGAGAATCCCAATCATATTTTAAGAGAATTTTTTCAATATTTTCTATATGAGAGATCAAAATATATTTCAAGAAAGCACCTAATACATTTCTGAATTTGATCATTTTTTATTCTTGATATCCTGTGAGTCATTTATAATTTTTTTATAACAAAATTTTATTAATTTTATTTAATTTTTTAAATCACTTTAGAAATTTTTAAAGTCCTATCCCAATTATCTAAAGCGTATTCAGAAATATCTCCTATCTTTTTTATAGTAGATGTTATCTTCATTATATTTGTAGCTGTTTCTTGTACGATAAGACATAAACTTCCATGTTCTGGCATCATATTAGGACCAGGGCATATACCGCAGGCCATAATTTTGGGCCTCCGGTAAGTCATGGATTGTGGTCGTAAAAAAAAAAAAAATACTGACACTATTCGATCACGTAACGGGAAGAAGTTACTTCTAGTACGAAATGGTCGCGATGGGGTTGTTTTTGATCCTATACTTGAATATCGTGATTGGTGACAAGTCCATTATATTATCATATTATTATAGAGTGTACGAGGCTAAGGTCGCATGAATATGTAATTTGTATGCGGTAAACTATTAAAGTGAAAAGCACTCTTAGTTTCACATGCATTTCAGTTATTATGATCTTGCGTTTGGTTTCTGATTGGTCCATTGATCATGTGCTGTATTCAAGAAGGATCTAATATCTGTGATTGTCACTGCTACATACTAAGCACCATGAATTTAATGTAATAGTTAATGAGATATCAACCTAGCCTTAGGTCAAAATATTTTTCCTATTTAGTTTCATTTTGGACACCCAGGGGGAAAGTTGCCCAAAACAGAGAGAAAATGATGCAAGTTATTTACAAAAAAATAAAATATCATCTGCATAGTTGCACATAAATATTTGTGTGCTTGTAAACTATGCTAAACTATTATTTATGAATGTTACAAGTAAATTGTCAAGTTGATACTAACACCACTCATTGATATTGATTTTGTTGAAACCATGTGTTTGGCATATTTTTGTTCCGTTTTATATGATAAACTCAATGATATACTACTAGTTTAGGTCTGTTAGTTACATTTTTATGATTAAAAAAAAAAAAGAAGGAAGATGTTCAATGGTACAAAGTATTAGGAAAACATAGAAAATAAAGAAAAATTAAATAAGAAAATTAAATAATTTTGAGATTGTTTTAAAATTTATTCTATTGTTTATGATTTTCTGGTGTATGGTTTTAGTGGTTCAATACTGAAAACAGTCAATTATAATTTTTTTTGAAAAGCTAATAATTTTTTTTAGATAATAATCATTTCAATATACGGCTTATTCAACTTCTTTTTTTTAGATAAAATGAAAGAGATTGGGAGGGGATATTTTGGTGTGACTACCTCTTTTGGGCGTGACCATTAGGCCTCCAATTTCGCTAGAGAATATTTGATTCAGAGGATAAATTAAGGAAAGGACTCTCTTTCCCATCATATGGATGAATCCAATAGATGAGTATGTCACTCCAGCACTATCCAGATCTGATGGATCAGAAATCATTTTTAATATCCACGTTCAAACCATCAAGATCAGCTTCCTCCCGATCATTCGCATCTTGTCATTTAATCAAAGTTCCGACGTCCACTGTGACTCGAATCCGGATCACTTATATGGAAGCCAAAATCCATTCCATCAGGCCACTCCCTCAGTAGCAACCCTCTTTCACTTCCTCTCACAGCTACGATTGTTACACATGATGCTATTATTATTATTATTTTTTGGTTCACTAACACATTATGCTATTATTTGATGACGATCAGAAGCATAAAAATTTTGATGCCTTGTGAATGTGAAAAAATCTAGAAATGCCAAGTTGGTCGCATATCTTGCTGATATATAAGATAATTTAGCCTCCGCCTAATTTTAGGCAAAACTTTGAAGTGAACTCCGGATTTAGATTGTCTGTCCCTGGTTGAAACCAAAATGTTTCAGTATTGATTTTGGAGTTTTGGCCAAAATTTCAAGTTATGTTGTCACTAGCTTGATCAGCTTGCGTCTGGCTGCTTCTGCTTATTCAGTGGATAAAAATGACTTTTCACCTCCCAATTCTCCTACTTTGTCCCCTGTGCTAGTTAATCAGATGGTAACATTTTATACAACAAATCTTAGCATTTGTGGCAGTTTTGGCGGCTTTACTGTGGTTCGAGTAAAATTCTATATTTGAAACCTGTATCTAATTTACTATTTCTCGCATAAAAAAGGAGGTCAATCATCTCATATGCTAACTGCTCGATGATTCTATAGCCTACCGATGTTCTCGTGTTTGCAATCCAATAAAGTAGCACAAGTTGTCTGTGATTTCTGGAAAAAAAAAAAAAAGAAATACATAAAACACAACTGAGGTTAGTTATGGCAAATAATTATTATAGTTTTATGCTTGTTTTCAATAATTTTATTCCATGAAAAAAATTCTGGCAACAACAAAAGCATTAAAACATTAATTGTCACATACAATCATTACAAAGACTTATATTTTAAAATATTTTACGGCGCAGAAAAATGGTGTTGCAGGGGGCAGGTATGATTATAATAGTGTCGTCTTAAAATATGGCGTAGACATAACTTTTGCATATTTTCTTGTAGGCATTATATTGGAGTTAATTGGATAGTGGATTATAGCTGCCTCTCTTCTCTAATGCTTCTTCTATTTCTGGCTCATATTTTTCTGGTCAGTAGTTATTAGTCATCAATTGCAAGCAAGATTTCTTAATAATGTAAATTTTATAATTTCAATTTTTTTAAAAATAGATAGTTATAATGGCTGTTATTAATTATGATAAATTATATGATAGCCATTATGTGTTTATGTGTTGTGATGGATGATTATTAATATCATTATGATGACCAATATTCAAATTTTGCATCCAAAGATCAAGATGGGTGACCTCTCCCCTGTAGCCCTTCCAATCTGCTCCTATTATCCCAAAATTTATCACTTGCTTATGGCGGTAACCTCTATATTATGAATAGATATAAATTATTTGTCACTTGGGCATCTACTTGACTTGTTTATGTACAACCAGTCTCACAGATAGATGTAAAACAAAGGCTAGCCGTTGCTTTTTACTTCGTTTTCTTTTTTTCTGTTTTTTAGTAATTTATATATGAGGACTACACATTATCTTTACTCAGTCTTTCCTATGTGATCAATATCTTATACAATGACATCGAACATTCAAACATTTTTATATGCACCGTTCAAGTGCCGTATTTGTTATTTTTGCTACCAAATAATTCTTGTTCCAATCTTTGTTTAAATTTGTTTAGACTGTTCACTCTATCGTATAGTTTCTTAAATATTTTTATTATACCAATAGGCATTTATGATCTCATAAACTAGCTGATTACTAACATCAGTAACCCTTTGTATCAGTCTATCTTATAAAAGATTTAAATAAGATTAAGGTCCTAGAGTCTTACAAAGAGATGGGGCTTAGCCTATAAAAGATCTTCTAGTAATGAGAACCCAATCTCAGTAATAGGAGATCTCTTGAAGAAGATTCAATATAATAATAACAAACTGATTGATTAATGAGAGAGCATATGTGGTTAGTTTGATATAAGAGTTATAGACTGCATCCCATCTTTATAGTAATTAGTGCTCCTAAATCGTAGTTAAAAAAAATTTATTTCAGAATAAAATCCAAGAGATATTTCTCGAGATATAATATTATATACATTTCTGGAAGGGCTTATCTATATGAGAGTATATCTGTACATGGCTGCTAGTGAAGGGCACTGGGCCATGCCTAGCACGGCCCGACCCAAGCCCACCGAACCTGAGGCTGAACGGGCCGTGCCTGACACGGCACGATTAGCCTTAGGCCCCAGTCTGGCACAGCCCTAGGCCCGGTGGGTGGCTGGCCATGCTTAGCACTGTCCATTGGCCCGCGGACCTCTTTTTTTTTTAAAAAAAATTACTAAGGGGCCATGCCAGGCACGCCCTTTTTGGTCCATTACGGGCCATGCCTGGCATGGTCCGTTTGAGGCCATTATGGGTCGAGCTTGGCACGGCCCGTTTCAGCCTATAATGGCCAAAAACGGTTATTTTCGGGATGTTTTATCTTTTTTACCCCTCCCAACAGCCATAAAACAGCTATTTTGAGGGGTATTTTGGAAAAAAAATTTATGAATTCCTATAAATAGCTCCCTCCTCTCCCATTCTCATCACATCAAATCTATTCTTCTCTCTTTCCCTACTGCTACTATTTCTCTCTTCTAGCAATATTGCAAGTATTCTAGTAATTTAATTTTTAGTTTGAATTTAGCAAGTCTTCAAGTACTACACAAGAGGAGGTCTTTGTCGAGGAGCACAAGAGGATAAAGGAGCATAAGAGGTGATCCTTGTCGAAGAGCACAAGAGGAAGCTCACAAATCTATACACTGCCTCCACTCAGTTCCTCCACCTCTACTCAATTCCTCCACCTCTGATTAGTTAATACAATCAATTCCTTTACAGTAGCATCGGAATCTACTTTTAGTGCAGGCTGGTGTGTTCTTGATGAAAAGAGAAGTCGAATGATCGGTGAGACAGTGGAGATACTGTCCTATTTTAAAGATTGGTTGGATGCGAAAACGAGGCTTCAAGATAAAAGGTAAATATTATATTACATCTTCTGACGAAGATGATACAAATGAGACCAACTATTAGTAAGATTTTTATTAAGCTAGCACAGAAGAGTAGAGAGAGGATCTCGAAGGAGTTCAGTGAGAGCAGAGACAAGCTGGTACAATTTTATTTATTTTTTTATTAATTGTATTAAGTTTTTTAATTATTGAAGTGAGTCACCTCTATAATTTTTTTTCTTCTCTCCCTCCTCATTGTACTCTGGAGATCAAGCCTAACCCCCCTCTCTCCTTATACCATTTTGATATTTATTAATAAACTGACAGGAGTCCACGCCAAACCCCCCACCTAACAAGATGGCTTTATATTTAAATCTCTAGTCCCCAATTTTTTTTAATTTATTCATTCATATTTTTTTATAAATTTTAAAAAATCCTAAAGGGCCGTGCCTATGCACGGCCCGTTTCAAGGGGGTCAGGCTGGCACGCGGGCCGTGCCGTGCCTGGCCCACCGATCATGTCCGCCCAGGCCCTTTGGGCCATGTCGAGCTTGAGCCACAGAAAACCCTAGCCCAACCTAGCCACCCTTTTATGGGCTGTGCTAGGCTGGGCCGTGTTATGGGCTGCCTAGCCCGTTGCCCATCTCTAATGGCTGCAGATATAAGATATGGGCTATCTCTAGTAATTCTCATGAAAAATTAAAATACATATATAAAGCCATTAATGCACAGACTTGTAATAGAGAATTCTATACTATATATGTGATAGTTGAGGTTTGAGTTAAAGGAACGCAGTTTAAGATCTGGTTCACTCTGATTCTTTTAGATAGAGATTATTCATACTAAGTAAAGTTAAGTCATCTTATTCATTGTATAATACAAACACCCTAAAATTCATATTTTTTATTTATAATTTTTAAAAAATTTTGAGTTTTACGAGGGTTTGTTGGAAGGACATCAAAAAGTAAAAACTCAAATTTTTCTTAAAATCTCCATTCAAATATTTTAATCTTATCTTTTAATTTTATCATTTAAATATTTATTATTTACGGTGCCATTAATTTATTTATTACCATTCTTTTAATTTTTGATCGTTGGACTCCTAATTACCAAATGATTATATATATTAAATTTTATTTTTATTTTCTTATCATTGGGCTTCTTATTAAAGATCTTAATATGAGTTAATAAAAATCCCAATGGTCATATTGGATGGGTATAAAACGACTATCTTGAGACCTGATTTTTTACATCCCAACTAATCTTCTCCCTCTCTTCTTTTTGATATTTTTTCTTTAAATTTTTTTTTTATAATTATTTTTCTAAATGCTGAAAGGATCTCTATCAATCTTCTTTACGGTCATGCTCGTAGCGAAAAATCTCGATCATATTTTGAGATGGTTTTTTCTATATTTTCTATATAAAGGATGAAAATATGCTTTGGGTCAGTATCCAACGTACTTTCAAATTTGATTATTTTTTATTATTAATATTTTATAAATTATTTATAAATATTTTATAACAAAATTTTATTAATTTTATTTAATTTTTTAAATCACCTCAAAAATTCTTAAAGTCCTGTCCCAACACACTTAAAACTATACATCCTTCCAACTTATTGGGATTTTTCTGAGGAGATTTGTCAGATCAATACTTTATTACTTGGCTAACAATTGGTGTTAAGTTGACTTTGAATTAGTTATTGAACTGTGGTAGTTGCTATAAGTTTACCCAAGCTTGATGAAAATTAAAGATCGGCCAGCATTGGATTGGTTATCCAACTTTTAAACATAATTACCTCATACATTCTAAATCACTTACTTATTTGACTACGTGATTGTTGTTTGTTTATTAATCTAATCCACTTTTGAAAACTCTTCAACATTTGCAGCCAAAATGTTACTCTTCTACCGATACTTTTAACGTGTATTAATAGAGTAATCACTCTTTTGTCCTATTAAGTAACTTAAAAATATTAAAAAAATAATGACATCCCCAGGGTGCGTTTGGTTATATTTTTTAATTTTTAAATTTTAATTTTCAAAAAATATTTTTTTTTAATTTTTACTATTGAATAAAAATAAACAAGTAAAAAATTTGTTTGGTAACTACGTTGCTATAAAGTAAAAAGCAACTTTGAGAATTACAAGTGAAGAGCTCGATGAAGGAGAAGAGTTCGAGAAGAGAGGGAAAAAGGTTGAGAGAGATGAAGAGCTCGATGAAAGAGAAAGGTTCGGACTCTTTATTTTTTGATAAAAATAAATTTTAGAAAATAAAAAAAAATTACTTTGCATATAAAGTAATTATTTTGATTTTTTTGATTTTTGCTTTTCACTTTTCATGATGTTATCAAATATTATTTTTTATTTTTTTAAAATTAAAAAAATATTTTTTTAATGGCTAACCAAATGCACCTTTAATTTTTTCATGATTTGCTTCTACACTCTAAAATTATTATTATTATTATTATTATTATTATTATTATTTCAATTAGACTTCAAAATTTAATATCTGGTTGCAATGTGGCCCAAACCCACGACCAGCACATTTAAAAGACGGGCTCAAATATTAGGCCCGATCCAATCCGCCGGGCTTAAGAATCAGACCTAGGCTTGTCCAAAATGTTCCAAGTTTAGACAGATCACCCAGAATTTGAACAGGTCAACCTACGATATAGCTCATCCTTTAACATCAATGGTACATTATAAAGGCTTCATAATTCATATCAATTTAGAGATTCAAAACGTTTTGCTATTTTGTTCTTCAAGGAAAGATGCATTAATCTTACTATGACAAATGGTCGGGAAAAACCTAATTCAAGTACAAGACATTCAATGGATTGCACTATCACATTATCCTTAATAGATCATGACCTAGAAGCAATCTATGGAATAAAAGATGAATCAAGTGAGCAACAAATTTAATGTATTTATGAGAACTTAAGATGCCCTTCTTCAAATATTAACTTAGTTTCTAAACAGTTCCTAGAGGAACAAGTGATGATTAACAAAAAGCACTAATTGATGAAGAATTGGCATTATCAGTTGCAAAAGTAATTATAAGATTTACTTACCTCATAATTATAACTTTCACAGAGGGTAGTGGCTCCTTCAATTCTCCCGATTGGGTTAAACCTTGGAAAAATGTGATTGGGGGGACTAACAATATCATAAGAAAAATGCCAACTATAAGAATTGTTATAGTTTGGCCCATAGCCATCATGTGGTTCCAGAGGCTAGCTTATGACCCATCGCATGGGTTTGATGACTAAAAAACCTGTGAAGAAATAACCATAGCATATCGGGTCTTGGAAAAAACAAAAGCAGCTAAGCACTCCTGTCACAATAATTAGTCCAATGTTCACAATAATTTCTCAGTCACCTTCTTATATGTCGGAAAAAGAAAATGTGACAGTTTTCAATACCCTTCCATTAGCTTTTGAAGTTTAGGAACATAGTATTTGAGTTTTCTTTTCTCTTTTTTTTTTTTTCCTTTTTTTTTTCTTTTGTGGTGGAGGAATAGAAAATGCTCTCCCAAAATTCATTGATGCAACTATTTATCTAAAAAAAGGTATAAAAAAAAATGACAAAATGAAGGCACAAGAAGATTTGTTAATGAGAGAGCATCAGGCCAGTGAGTGGACATGGGCTTCTGGTGGGCATCCAGCCACTTGGCTGGACAGATATTTTGCCAAAGTATTTTGCAAAAATTGCATGAATAGATGAGTTTCTTTTAAGGAATATATGGAAGTTCCTTTCATGCCAAATATGTCTGTAAACTATAATCATCAATTGACCGCAAGCTATTTTAATCATGGGTTGAATTTTCTTATTTCTCTGTGTCGTCCAAAGAGATTGTAGGCTAGCTGGACTTCCTTTAAATTTTAGATAAAGTTTAAGAGAGTATCAAATAACTTTTCTTTTAAAAGGCACTTAAGAAATAAATAGATCGTATCTATTCAAGTACAAAACAAAGAACACCTTTCATGTTAATATGCATAAAAATAGTCCATTTTTATGCTCGTATAATGCACAAGTTGTAAGCTATTAAATCATGTCATCTTTGATTTTTTAACATTTTTAGTGGTACCGATGAATCTTTAATTGGAAGTTTCATTATTAATTTTGAAATGGAGTATCTCTGATGTTGTAGACAAAGACTTGACCCGATACATGAGGTATTATCTACTCTAGCCTATGGACCTTATGATTTTATCCTTCAAAAGACATCTCACATAAGGAGAGGATAGACCCTTCCCTATAAGTGCGAATCTCCTTCATTCACAATCGATGTGGAATTATTGATGCCCTCCACATTATTAGAACCACAACAGAATCCCTCAATCAAAAAAAACTTCAATGTGTACAGACCGAAAAGTCCCACAGTCAGCCGAGATAGACCTCAGCCTTAAAAAATCGAGGCGGACCTGATCTCTATCTAGTGTGCCAAAACTATTGCCACTGAACTCTGGTGAGGTACTCGGGCCACCATGAAGGAGCATATGTTTGACCAGTAGACGAAGAAGGGACCAGCACAGGAAGTCCGCTTGCTGGAGATTATCCGGTGGGGAACCCTTCCATTCATCCCAACACTTGCCTCCTACTCATAAGTTCGACTTGTTTTGATAAAGTCGGGCAAAGAGAGTAATTCAAGATTTCAGTCTTTAAAATGTGGCCTTTAGGATGCATGCCTGTCACGCTGTGTTTTTTGCCATCTGAATTAATTGCCATAATGATTATTGTCTTGGAAAATTGCATCAATCATTTTCTTATTTCACAATTCGCGCTACAATTTATTGGCGCATGCTGCTCGAAAAGATCTTCCATAATAATTACGAAAGATCAGGCCATTAGAGTAATGATCCTCAAATTATCCATTTATGGCCACAAGTCGGTCAGCCATTGACACGATTATTTTCTTCATGGATCCATTAGACACGATCAAATCATACTGATGGTGCATCGAATGGTTGGAGAAATGATCGATCGATATCTCTGCCACATATCGGCATCAACAGTAGTAGTGGGACTCTCAGTGTTAAGCTGAAGAGCAACTCTATAAATAGGGGGTTCCAATTCTCCTACAGTTTCCTCCTTTCATGGTCATTTTATCTCTACCCCATGGTGTAGTCAAGAGAAAGAGCTCCTCCATTGCCATTGCTTCCATCATCATTCTTCATTTGTGTCGTCCCAATTGTTCTTCAGATCGACATTTTTGTTCTTTTCTTTTCATGTTTTGATTCACTTTATAAATTTTTTCTTTGTGGTCTTTGAGTGCTTAATTAGGACGTCCACTTCTAGGAGAGAGTTTGGAACCGAAAATATTATAGGAGATCAGAGTTCTCGGGCTTCAAGTCTTCGGGAGAGGCCCAAGGAAGTTCCTCGAGATACTTCCACGAATGTTACTTCTTCTCGACAGGACCGTTCCGATTATGAGAGGTTGGATAATCAACCAGCCATCGAGACCCTTTTGAGACCTCTTTATGAGATGTTCGAGTTATCAAAATATGATATTCAGTATTTGAGGGATCATTATTAGATCTCAAGTTAATATAGATTGTCGGCTCCTGATCGAGACAGTCGAGTGATCCGTCCCCTTAACGGTCATATTGCCATTTATGAGGAGTTTCTTTAGTCTAGCCTTTGCTTTTCCATCCATCCTTTTATTACCAACGTCTTGGATCTATATGACTTAGTTCCAACCCAGTTAGCTCTGAACTCTTTTAGAATTCTTTGCTCATTCGTCATCCTCTATCATCTTGTTCGGTGCAAGCCCAGAAGGGATGGTGTTGAGTACTCCTCGGTACTCCCGAGGAAGATCCTCCTCAAGACCTCTTCACTAGTTCCCAAGAAGGTCCTCCTTGGGAAGAGTCCAACCTCTCCTTAACGGCTCATCAGATGGATTTAGTTGTAATCCTCATGCCTGCAAGCCAAGAAAGAGAATTAGTCTTAAATTGGAAAAAAAAACTCAACAGAGAAGATTCAGAAGTTCATAGGAAGAATGGGACTCTACCTAAAAAATTAAACAAACTCAATCTGGCAACATACAAAGACTGCTCCGAGAGAAGTTCTTGCTGTTCTGGAACCTTCAAACTAAGCAGCAGTTCGAAATGTTCCTTATTTTTCTCAAGGCTACCTCATTCTTGTTCGAAGAAAGATTAGGAGTGGTCCAGACCCAACTGAAACCCCAAGGGTAGTCAGCAGTAATAAAGAAAAATTTATTCTTCCATCTATAGACTGAAGATGGAAGCCTGGTAATGAATTGATGATTCTATTATAGTTCTAATAATATGAAAGGTACCAATAGTCCTACATCGATTGTGAGTCAAGAAGAACTTGTACTTATAGGGAAGAGTCTGCCCTCTTCCCACGTGAGGCACCTTTTGAAGAACAAAATCATGAAGCTCATGGGGTAGAGTGGACAATACCTCATATGTCGGATCGAGCCTTTGTCCACAACACCTGGAATAGAATAAAGTCCATTCTCTCTCTCCATATAAATTCATAGTACACTATATATATAACATATCAAATGAAAGTAGTGGCTTGATGTGAGAGGTGAGAAGACATAATAATAACCCTTAAATCCACATCAATGGTTCATATGAGCGCCGTGTGCGCTCATGCGCACGCATTAAAAAAATTAAAAAAAGAAAAAAATGGATGCGCTCATTTGAACCGTTGATATGGATCCAAGAATTATTATTATGTTCTCTCACCTTTTATATTAAACTACTCCAATTTGATACGCTCTTTATATATATATATATATATATATATATATATATATATATATATATATATATATATATTCAATCTAATAGATTAACAGCTTAATATTTATTTTTAACAAGTTATGTTGGGTATAAAATACCCACAGCCGGAACCCACGGCGGAACCGCCATCAGCAAGTGCAGCTCCGCCCGGACTCCTACGGGAGCCGGGCTCCACCGCCATCAGCAAGTGCAACTCCGCCCGGACTCCTACGGGAGCCGGGCTCCACCGCCGACAGCAAGTGCAGCCCCGTCCGGACTCCTACGGGAGCCGGGCTCCACCGCCGATAGCAAGTGCGGCCCCGCCCGGACTCCTACGGGAGCCGGGCTCCACCGCCGACAGCGAGTGCAGCTCCGCCCGGACTCCTACGGGAGCCGGGATCCACCGCCATCAGCAAGTGCAGCTCCGTCCGGACTCCTACGGGAGCCGGGCTCCTTTCACGACCCCTACCGCCCGGAGGGCCTCACCGGGCCTCAACAGAAATCGGGCTCCGACCGTTACCGAGCTTCAATCGACAGATCCACGCCCCCTGACAGGCCCCCAAAACGGCCACGACCCTGCTCCACTTCCTGTGGCGGACTCCGCGCAGTACCATCATTCCCTGACAAGCCGCAGTGGCCATAGCCGCCCTGCTCCACTTTCTGTGGCGGACTCCGCACAGCTCCACTATCCCCTGGCAGGCCACAGTGACGGCCACGAACCTGCTCCACCTCCTGCGACGGATACCATGCGATTCTCCTGACGACGGACGCTGCTCCACCCCTCATAACAGATTCCACGTGGCGGGTCGAAGTGATGCCCACGTATCTGCTCCATTATATTTCGCAATCAATTCCCCTGACCATGGGCGGCCCACTACCAGGCGGTTACAAACGTCGCCATCAGTCCGTTGCCTCCCCCGCCTATAAAAGGGGGACTCAGATACGTTATTCTTTAAGCTCTTTTGCCTTATCTCAAAACTCTGCTAAACTCTCCGTTCGAGCACTCCATTCTTGTTGAGGCAGAGAACTGACTTGAGCGTCGGAGGGTCTTGCCGGAGCACCCCCACCTCCGGTTTAGACTTTCCTTGCAGGTCCCGGCGGCGACCGCGGCTTCCTCAACTCCAGCTTCTCCGGCGCAGGCGGATTTTTGCACCAACAGGATTGGTGCTAGAGGAAGGGGCTGTGTCTTCGCAGCACCCTTGTTCTTGAAGGAGCGCTCAACGGACCCGCTTCCGGCCATCCCTCCGTCATCCACTCCTAATCCTCCCCTGCGAGATCGACACCCGATGCCTCCGCGCAGGGCGTCCACCCGGCGGTCCACGGCCTCCGCGGCCAGATCTCAGGCTCCGGCCTCCCCTCCCGTTTCTCAGCCAGCTCCTCCTCCCCCTCCGACGACGGCGGTCGGCGCAGAGCAGTTTGACTTGCTGGCGCAGTAGGTCAAGGGCCTCGTCGAGGCCGTACAGGCAATGCAGCAGCAGCCGCCGCAGGCGTCGGCGCATCCGGAAGGGGCATCTCCGAAATGCCAGAACCCGGCGATGGGGCGGGCCACCTGGGCCAGCCACCCCGTCCTTCCCGGGAAGGCGAATCCAAGGGTGGAGAGCCCTCAATCGGACCACGACTCCACCCCTGGGAGATCCCTGCCCCCGTTCTGCCAAAGGACCCTCGAGACTCGGAGCCGAGAGGACTTCCTGGACTGGAGGCTCCAGGAGATGAACCGGCGGATCGAAGAACTCCGCCATGCGCCTCCCGCTTACGGTGAGGATATCTGCACTGACCCTCCCTTCTCTCAAATGATTATGCAGGAACCGATCCCGCCGAATTTCAAGCTTCCTCAGTTCGAAAGCTACGACGGGACGTCGGATCCGGTCGATCATCTGGAGGCCTTTCGAACGATGATGCTGCTCCACGGTGCTCCTGACGCCATCTTGTGTCGGGCTTTCCCGTCTACCTTGAAGGGAGCAGCAAGAAACTGGTACTCGGCTCTGAAGCCGGGTACCGTATTCTCCTTTGATCAAATGAGCCACCAATTCGTGGCCCATTTTGTCAGCAGCCGACGTCCCCGAAAAGGTTCGGAGTCCCTCATCAACATCAAGCAGAGGGAAGGGGAGTCCATACGGGCCTACATCAACCGCTTCAACATCGCGGCGTTGGAAGTCCGGAACTTGGACCAGTCGGTCGCCATGGCCGCCCTGAAAGGTGGCCTTCAGAAGAATGATCTCTTGTACTCCCTGGAGAAGAAGTACCCCAGGGATTTTGCTGACCTACTGGCTCGGGCTGAAGGATACGCCCGAGCGGAAGAGGCCTTCAAAATGAAGGATGAAGAGACTGCGAGAGAGCGTCAGGCGGGAGATTCTGGTAAGCCCGCAGTTGAGAAGAGGCCAAAGGAAGCCCGGCCTCGCTCCCGATCCCCTCCTGGGCATAAGCGCGCCCATACTCCCCCCGGGCACGCAGGCAGAGGAGCCCGGACAACAGGTTTCGACGGGGTTCCCCGTCAGGGAAGTTCCGCAACTACGCCCCCCTCAACGCCTCGAAGGCCCAGGTACTGATGGAGGTCAAGGAGCTGCTCCCTAGGCCGGAGAGGATGCGCACGCACTCCGGAAAGCGCAACCCCAACAAGTTCTGCCTCTACCACCGCGACCACGGCCACGACACCGAAGAGTGCATCCAGCTCCAGGACGAGATCAAGGAGCTCATCCGGCGAGGTCGGCTCGACAGATTCATCCGCCGCCGACCTGAGGGTAGAGGAGACCGGTCAAGGGCCCTCCCACCGCCCGAACCGCAGAAAAGGGAGGAACAGCCCGGGGACCGGCCTCCTATCGAGACCATCGACTCCATCGTCGGAGGGCCTCAAGGAGGAGCGGGAGAACTGTAAATGTATTGCTTACTATTTCGTTTTGAATCTACTTTTCTTTCTAGCTAACGCGCTCCTCCTACTTAACGCGGATGTATTATGACTGGATATGACCCCTCCAAAAACAACGGCCATGTCGGGAACAGGAGGAGAACCTCGTCCTGACATGAGCAAAGTCGAAGGCCCGGTTCTTTTAGACCGGATGGGGGGAGAGGCCTTACAACGCCCTAATGTGCCCCCACAGCCCTGTTAGGGACAGGAGGAGAACCTCGCCCTAACTTGAGCAAAGTCAAAGGCCCGGTTCTTTTAGATCGGATGGGGGGAGAGGCCTTACAATGCCCTAATGTGCCCCCACAGCCCTGTTAGGGACAGGAGGAGAACCTCGCCCTAACTTGAGCAAAGTCGAAGGCCCGGTTCTTTTAGACCGGATGGGGGGAGAGGCCTTACAACACCCTAATGTGCCCCCACAGCCCTGTTAGGGACAGGAGGAGAACCTCGCCCTAACTTGAGCAAAGTCGAAGGCCCGGTTCTTTTAGACCGGATGGGGGGAGAGGCCTTACAACGCCCTAACGTGCCCCCATGGCCCTGATAGGAACAGGAGGAGAACCTCATCCTGACATGAGCAATGTGGAAGGTCTGGGCTCCAACGGGAGCCGGGTTTCCGCGGCAAAGAGAGGCTTCGCCCGGACTCCTACAGAAACCGGGTTCCGCCGCCAAAGAAGACTTCATCCGGACTCCTACGGGAGCCGGGTTCCTATGGCAAAGAAGGCTCCACCCGGACCCCTACGGGAGCCGGGTTCCACCGCCAAGGAAGGCTCCACTCGGACTCCTACGGGAGCCGGGTCCCGCCGCCAAGGTAAGCTTCACCCGGGCTTCTACAGGAACCGGGTTCCGCCACCAAAGAAGAGTTCATCCGGACTCCTACGGGAGCCGGGTTTCTACGCCAAGGAAGACTTCACCCGGACTCCTACGGGAGCTGGGTTTCTACGTCAAGGAAGACTTCACCCGGACTCCTACGGGAGCCGGGTTCCTACGACAAGGAAGGCTCCACCCGGACTCCTACGGGAGCCGGGCTCCGCCGCCAAGAAAGACTTCGCCCGGACTCCTACGGGAGCCGGGCTCCGCCGTCAAGAAAGACTTCGCCCGGACTCCTAAGAAAGTCGGGCTCCATCCGCTACTTCGCCAGCAAGGGTTAAAAATGGTGGCGAGACTTGGCCACATGACGAGATCGGATGGAAGGGAAGAGTCCCTTCCCACGACGACCTCTAAGCCGAATAGGCCAAACGACGAGAAAGGGTCAACGAACGACAATGTCGGTGCCACGCGCAGACAAGGTAACACGAAGTGCTTTTTCCTCATTTCCAATATATGTACTACAGGGCCAAGACGGCCAGAGAAAGAGGGATAAAACGACAAAGAAAAAAAAAAGGGGGGGGGTGACTACAAAAGAACTCTAAGGAGGTCCCGCTCCCTCTAACCTAGGGTGATCACCTCCATCCCCCAACCAGGACTGCCTCAGGCTATCCACCGTTTTCTCTAGTTCTTCCTTCCTTTGCAGCATATCCTGGAGCGCCTGACGAAGTCGCCGGCTCTCAGCCTCCGCTTCCCGATGCCACTTCCGCAAAACTTCGGACTCCGCCTCTGCGTCCGCGACGGCCTTCCGCTCAAGCCCCAGTTGGATTTTTACTTGTTGAAGCTCGGCTGTCTTCTCTCCAAGGAGACGGAAATCCCGTCGACAGTGCCTCTCAGGGCTTGGAGCTCTTCGTTATCTTGGGCGTTAGCCAGCTGCGCCCTAGTAACCAATTGCCTTTGGAGACGAACGACCTCGTCCGCCGCCCGACGGAATCTCCCTTTGTACTCTTCTACCTGCCGGCACCAGCTGGCCCGCTGCACATCGTGGCTCACCTCAGCATCTTGAAGCTGCTTCTGGAGGTCGGAAACTTTTTGTGACCATATCTGCTCACCCGCGCTGTGAGCCGGGATGAGTTCCCTTCCAGCTGGCCGATCCTCCTCTTCGCAGCTGACAGCTCCACCTTAAGGGTGCTGATCCTGGCTTCTTGAGCCCAAGTTCGGTCGCTGGCGCTCTTCGTGCATTCCTCGAGCTCTTTTGCGAAGTTCGCCTTCCTCCGGCTGTAGTCCATGATTGCTTTCACTTGGAGACTCCTGAAGTGGGCGGCCTCAGCGGCGGCCTCGGAATAGCATTTTTTCGACTTACGAAGCTCGTCCTCCGACTTTTTCAACTTCTTCGTCAGGTGGAGGACCTCTTTTTTGAGCCGTTGGATAGTTGACTTCAGCGGGACCCCCAGGGGCAAGGGGAGTGCTTCGGCGGGGCGCTGCCATCGAAAAATGCAAACATCAAAGACCAGCTCATTACGAGAAGAAAGGCAGGAAAGAAGGAGCAGGGGGAAGGAAAGACCATCCACAATAAGAAATTCAACTTTATTGATTAATTTTGAAGACAAGCGGAAAGGAAATATGGCGACAAAAGAAATGTACAAGGTCGGAGGTCTCAGACCTCGGGGGCAGGGGGTGGAGAGCCCGACGCGGAGGGTGCGACTGCGGCAGCGGCGGACGAAGGGGCGGCCTCGTCGTCAGACTCCTCCAAAAAGCCGAGATCAAGGTCGGGGTATCTGTCGGCCACCCTCTCTCGGCAGAGCTCGAACCCCTTAGTGAACGCCTCCAGGCCGAACTGGACGTTCAGCTCCCTCATCTCCGCGGAGGTCTTGAACTCCTCCACCGCAAGGGTCCTGGCCTCCGAGACCAGAACCGGAGTTTGCTCGGCCAGATGGGCGACCTCGGCCTCCGCCTTCCTTGCCGACTCCTCCAAGCTTCGCCTCTCCTCCTCCCGGACTCGTCTTTCCTCTTCCCGGTCTTGTCTCTCTCTCTCCAGGGCCTCCCGGAGGGCGGCCACCTCGGCCATCTTCGCTTGAAGACGAGCAACCTCGTCTTGGCAGCGCTCCTCCGTCCGAAGAAGATCCCTTCTCATGCAGCCCGACGCCTCGACATAGGCGAAGAGCTGGTGCCCGATCTGCAGGGACAGATAGAGAATCACAACGAAGACCGAGCAACTATGCCAGTAAAAATCCATTTACCTCAAGAAAGGACCCCAAGGTGTCCCAGGCCCGCTGCTCGGGATCGGCATGGTCGATCTTCTCCACGACATCGGACAGAATGCAACCATCGAGCAGCCGATGGATCAGAGCCTTGTCATTGAAGGGGTTCTCCGATCCCCCCTCGGAGCAGACGGACTCGTCTGCAGCGGTTCGGTGGCTGCTCGGCCTGCGGGCCACCGATTTTCTCCTCCTCTCCGCGGCGGGCGCCTCCGCGGGGCGGACCTCCAGAATGGGGACCCCGGTCGGTGGGCTCCTTGAGGGAGCCCGGGGGCCGCTGGCTCGGCATCCGAAGGAATGTCGATTGCCGGGGTCGCCTGGACGGGCGCAGCCAAGCTCGTCTCCTCCACCCTGGCCCTCTTCGCCGAGCCAGAAGTCGACGCGCCCTTCCTTTTCTGGGCTCTCATGGCCTTGGCGAGCATCCGTGTGGCTTCGGCGTCCATTGCTAAAAAAAAAAAAAAAAAAAGGAAAAGAAAAGAAGAAGGAAAAAGCGGCACCGATCAGTCCAGAGTCAAAAAAAAAAAAAAAAAAAGAAAGGAAAAAGAGAGAGAGAAAAGAGGAAAAAAGGAAAGAGAAAGAAAGAGAGAGAAGAAGAAGACAAGAAAAGGAAAGATATATACTCGCTGGATCCTGAGGGCTCAGGCCGATGTTGAAAAGAAGCTGCTCCCTCAGTAGGTTCGGAAGGGAAGGAGCGGGGTAACTCAGGAGCTTCTGGGCGGCCTGAAGGTCGTCCTCTCCCAGGCTGGGAGCCCGACGGACGGAATCCCTCAGGGACCCCCAAGGGGGCAGGCCCAGTTCCAGGGTCGGACAGTAAATGAAGAGAAATTTCCCCTTCCAGTTGTGAATCGAAGAAGGGGCGCCCTTCAGCAACCCCTTCTTACCGAACTGGGGGGAGAAGTACCACCAGTCCTTCGCTGAAGGATGGCGTTTGAAGGTGTAGAAATGTCTGAACAGGGAGAGGAAAGGCTGGACCTCGGCAATATGACAGAGAGAGAGAAACCCTATCAAAAACCTAAAAGAATTCGGGGTGACAGAGGCGAGAGAAATGTCTAAGAAACGAAAGAAGGCGACGACAAAAGCAGGAAGCGGAAGCCGGAGTCCGGCACGGAATGCCTCCTGGTACAAACAAAAGCGACCAGGAGGGGGAGCGCTGGCCCGGTCAGAAGGGCCAGGAAGCTCCAGGTCGTACTCTGAAGGGACCCCGTACCGAGCTCTTATCAGGAGAAGTTCGTCCGGAGTCGACGAACAAGGAATGGCGCCCGGTGCGAAAACCGGGCGAGGCCTTGCCCCGAATGCGGGTTCGTCCGCAGAGACAGGAGCCTGGGGGTTTGAAGCAGAAGAACTCCTAGAACTTACGGGGGCAGAAGAATCGGAAGACATTTTTTCTTTGGGGGAGAACCTAAAGGACCCTAGAAAAGCAAGCCGAGAAGGGAGGGAGACGCCGGAGGTCAACTCAGGAGAAGACACAAAAGAAGTGAAAGGAGGAGAGGACCCTGGGCAGTAAGAAGAAGAAGGTGGGCACTAACCTATCTTGCTCTGGGGGCCTGGGGAGCGAGAAACGGAAGGCGCCTACGGCTCGAGAGGGCGTTCGCTAGAGCAGACTCTCGGGGAGATGACAGACGCCAGCAAGAAATCAGAAACGGAGTGGGGCGCCTGAAGGGGGGAGGACGGGTTTAAATAGACCATGGGATCCGGCGCCGTAATGATCTCGAATCCCCCCAGGCCAGTCCGCATCTGACACGTGTCCCACTCCCCGTGGCAGACGGCTGAAGGCGACTGGCGGTTGGCAGGGTCATAATTGCGCCGTACCTAGGCCTGAGTACCTGCGGGGTCTTCGAAGTGTCCCCTCGTACCGCCCCAATTCGAAAAGACTCCGGCACGCGCTCATTTAATGCCAAAATATCTGGGAGCGATGGGGCGCGGGATTCGAAGGGACGGTTCCGGCTGTACTTTTGTGTACTTCCTTCGTTTAAAATTCAAAACTCGGATGTAGGGGGACTGGTGTTGGGTATAAAATACCCACAGTCGGAACCCACGGCGGAACCGCCATCAGCAAGTGCAGCTCCGCCCGGACTCCTACGGGAGCCGGGCTCCACCGCCATCAGCAAGTGCAACTCCGCCCGGACTCCTACGGGAGCCGGGCTCCACCGCCGACAGCAAGTGCAGCCCCGCCCGGACTCCTACGGGAGCCGGGCTCCACCGCCGATAGCAAGTGCGGCCCCGCCCGGACTCCTACGGGAGCCGGGCTCCACCGCCGACAGCGAGTGCAGCTTCGTCCGGACTCCTACGGGAGCCGGGCTCCACCGCCATCAGCAAGCGCAGCTCCGCCCGGACTCCTACGGGAGCCGGGCTCCACCGCCAACAGCAAGTGCAGCCCCGCCCGGACTCCTACGGGAGCCGGACTCCACCGCCGACAGCGAGTGCAGCTCCGCCCGGACTCCTACGGGAGCCGGGCTCCACCGCCATCAGCAAGTGCAGCTCCGCCCGGACTCCTACGGGAGCCGGGCTCCACCACCATCAGCAAGCGCAGCTCCGTCCGGACTCCTACGGGAGCCGGGCTCCACCGCCGACAGCAAGTGCAGCTCCGCCCGGACTCCTACGGGAGCCGGGCTCCACCGCCATCAGCAAGTGCAACTCCGCCCGGACTCCTACGGGAGCCGGGCTCCACCGTCGACAGCAAGTGCAGCCCCGCCCGGACTCCTACGGGAGCCGGGCTCCAACGCCGACAGCGAATGCAGCTCCGTCCGGATTCCTACGGGAGCCGGGCTCCACCGCCATCAGCAAGCGCAGCTCCGCCCGGACTCCTACGGGAGCCGGGCTCCACCGCTGACGGCAGTTACAGCTCCGCCCGGACTCCTACGGGAGCCAGGCTCCACTGTCGACATCAGCGCAGCTCCGCCCGGACTCCCACGGGAGCCGGGCTCCGCTCTCAGTATCAACTGCTGGTAAGCTCAATCCGGACTCCTATCAGAGCCGGATTTCACCCTTAACTTTGTTTGCAGCGCAGCTCCGCCCGGACTCCTACGGGAGCCGGGCTCCACCGCCATCAGCAGGTGCAGCTCCGCCCGGACTCCTACGGGAGCCGGGCTCCGCCGCCATCAGCAAGCGCAGCTCCGCCCGGACTCCTACGGGAGCCGGGCTCCACCGCCGACGGCAGTTACAGCTCCGCCCGGACTCCTACGGGAGCCAGGCTCCACTGTCGACATCAGTGCAGCTCCGTCCGGACTCCCACGGGAGCCGGGCTCCGCTCTCAGTATCAACTACTGGTAAGCTCAATCCGGACTCCTATCAGAGCCGGATTTCACCCTTAACTTTGTTTGCAGCGCAGCTCCGCCCGGACTCCTACGGGAGCCGGGCTCCACCGCCATCAGCAAGTGCAGCTCCGCCCGGACTCCTACGGGAGCCGGGCTCCGTTCACGACCCCTACCGCCCGGAGGGCCTCACCCGGGCCTCAACAGAAACCGGGCTCCGGCCGTTACCGAGCTTCAATCGACAGATCCACGCCCCCTGACAGGCCCCCAAAACGGCCACGACCCTGCTCCACTTCCTGTGGCGGACTCCGCGCAGTACCATCATTCCCTGACAAGCCGCAGTGGCCATAGCCGCCCTGCTCCACTTTCTGTGGCGGACTCCGCACAGCTCCACTATCCCCTGGCAGGCCACAGTGACGGCCACGAACCTGCTCCACCTCCTGCGACGGATACCATGCGATTCTCCTGACGACGGACGCTGCTCCACCCCTCATAACAGATTCCACGTGGCGGGTCGAAGTGATGCCCACGTATCTGCTCCATTATATTTCGCAATCAATTCCCCTGACCATGGGCGGCCCACTACCAGGCGGTTACAAACGTCGCCATCAGTCCGTTGCCTCCCCCGCCTATAAAAGGGGGACTCAGATACGTTATTCTTTAAGCTCTTTTGCCTTATCTCAAAACTCTGCTAAACTCTCCGTTCGAGCACTCCATTCTTGTTGAGGCAGAGAACTGACTTGAGCGTCGGAGGGTCTTGCCGGAGCACCCCCACCTCCGGTTTAGACTTCCCTTGCAGGTCCCGGCGGCGACCGCGGCTTCCTCAACTCCAGCTTCTCCGGTGCAGACGGATTTTTGCACCAACAAGTTACTTTAATATTTTACAACATCCCTTGTATATAAATTTTACTGTGACCTTGCAAGTTGCTTGGCTTCTAATTTTCCTATCACATGCATCACATATGCTTGCATCACATATGCTTAATACTAATTCATTTTACATATAATAAATTGAATACCTTTGTAATGCATCAAGCATCAAACTTTTGTGAAATCGTGTAACACCAAAAAGATACATTCTGTCCTTTTAGATACATTCTTTCTTTATTCATATAAGTATATTCGCAATGCATCAATCAGCAAGGTTGGTCTTCTTAGGCCCTCATGCCATCTGCTCAACTAACGTGTCCAGTTGGAACCAAAACAGACAACAAATGATGGAATAAAGAATATAATTTTTTAGTAGTAAGAAGGCCGGTTGGATAAACTAATCCCCTATCTCGCGAAGGTGGCACCGGCACGTGTCAAGAGACAAGTGGCTTTCAGAAACTTAACAGGCATCCATAACCGTCCACTCTGTACGTGATTCCCACCGTCCATCACATTTACACCGCAAAAGAAAAACTTAATTTATTATGTTCTGAATATTTTTAATAATTTTTTATTTGCCGGGGCTTTTATTACGGTTCCCGTCGTGGGCGGGCAAAAGGCGAGGAGCTCTCTCTCAGAGGCCACTGCGGGCGACGGTCAAAGACGGAGCTGGAGAGCGGAGGGTCCGTTCCCCGTATCGCTTAAAAAAGGAAAGCAGGAAAAGGCCCCGATCTCTCTCCTCTCCGTTCCGACGAACCCTAGCTTTGGTCCCTCCTTCGCTGCCCTCCTTTTTGTCTATTGAAACCCTAATCCCTTCCTCTCCGACGATCTGTCTTCCGCCATGGGGTTGTGGGAAGCTTTCCTCAATTGGCTCCGGAGGTAAGATCCGGGAATCGCTCTGTTTTTGTACCCGCATTTGAAGAAAAATTGATTGCTGTTTCTTGGATTCAAATTTCGTTCTGATTTCGGGCTTTTTTTTTTTTTTGCACGTTGGGATTCATTTGGATGGTGATGTAATGGTTTTTTATGTGGAGGCAGGCGACAGAATGAGGATTTGAGTGGGATGTTTTCGGGTGTTTTGGTTTTTTGTTTTTGTCTGTGTTATTATTAAATTGGGTGAACTGGTGATGTCGAGTTGGTATTCTTGACCTAGCATGCGATTTGAATTAAATCAAATATCATGGGGCTAAGAAGATTGGATTAATGCAAAGGAAAAGGATGAAAATTAGATGCGTCTCTAATCATTTTTTTTGTTAGTTCCTCTTGTTATGTGATTTGATTGATATGGTGGGATGGAGAATTTGATCAGATTAAGGTCAAAAGAGGGGGAAAGTTCCAGCAAAGCTCAGAAGATAACGATATAGTACTGTCACTTTTTTTAAATAAATGATTTATATTGCACAATTAGTTGATATCTTTATGTTCATACACTTGCTCTGTTCATAATTGTTTTTTTGTTAATTGGAACTGATTTTCATGAATATCTAATGAAGTGTTCTTGTGTGTTTCATTTTACAAATCTAGCCTCTTTTTCAAGCAAGAAATGGAGCTGTCTTTAATTGGACTTCAGAATGCGGGGAAAACTTCGCTCGTGAATGTCATTGCAGTATGTATATTTGGATGCTTGTTTATACATGTTCAAGTGCTGATGGAATGTATTCTGACATTAATTATGTTTTGTTCCTTCTGCAGACTGGTGGATATAGTGAGGACATGATTCCTACAGTGAGTATTTTTTCATTTGGGGGAGCACCTTTAGCATCTTATTTCATAAACCACCAGCTTTTATGTCTATTCATGCATTGGTTCTTCAGGTTGGATTCAATATGAGGAAGGTGACCAAGGGAAATGTCACAATAAAGTTGTGGGATCTGGGGGGCCAGCCTAGGTTCCGGAGTATGTGGGAGAGATATTGCCGTGCGGTCTCTGCTATTGTGTATGCTTTTTATCTTATATTTGTTGTTGTCTTTAGTTCTTGATATATTGCTATGCATGTTACTTGTTGCATATATGGCTTACTCAAATTACTTTTTTGCACATTGTGTTTTGTTCTATATTATTTATTCAGAGCATATAGATATAATGGGTGACAATGATATATCCTGATTTCTTTTATGGAATTCATGGATGTGCAATCTATTTTATTTTATTATGTTGCCTGAGATGAATCTTTTGATGATTTAGCGAGCATCCTTGGATGGAATATGTGGAAAAGAAGGCAAGAATTTTCTGTCAGATGTCTCAGATGTACCTATCACTGTTGTTAGCTAGCATGTTTGCTTGTACTGACATATTGCATTTCTTTTAAGCATGTGGTTTCATTCTGTTTTCTAGAATTTATGAGTTTGTGAAGCTTAATGTAAATTGCATTTGAGCCTATCATTTAGCATGCCTTAAATCGATATAGGTACTCGATTGTTATTGAAGTTTCTGAATGATAGTTGATTAGAATGGCCCTTACTGTACAAAATTTAAGTTCATCTAGTAACTGGTCGGAATATTTGATTTATTGTAGCACTTATCATGTAGCCCTTTTTCATCAATTTTTCAAAGTCTTAGAGATCTCATAATGGAACTGCTGCATCACATGCCTATCATGCAAAATACATGTCAAATGGTTTGTTAATAACATGGTATTCGGTAGCGGCCCGAACCGGCCGATATACCTCATATTGTACCGTACTGACGGGGAATCGGTTTGGTTTAGATCGGTTTTTTGAAAAATAGCCTGAACCGACCCAAACATATCGGTTCGGTATGGTATGGTATCGGCCCGAACCGCCTAATACCGGATGTTTTGATCCGATACGGTATGGTCTTGGTTCGGTTCGATTCTACTTGATTTTCTTTTTTTTTTGACCGTTGGGTGGGATTTTTTTTTGATTTTTTTTATTGTCAGTCTGGTCCGGTATGGTACAATACGGTACCGTACTGGTTGGCAACCGGCATGGGTTCTGGTACCAAGTCCGCAAATCTTGATTAATAATATTCTTTTTTAAAAAATAATTGTGATTCTGTACATGTAATGTATGATACAAATTCTGTACATGGCTTTCCTACATGTACCTGTAGCATGGCATCTAAGTTAGATGGTCTGATCTCTT
This sequence comes from Elaeis guineensis, assembly GCF_000442705.2. NCBI lineage: Eukaryota > Viridiplantae > Streptophyta > Magnoliopsida > Arecales > Arecaceae > Elaeis > Elaeis guineensis. The sequence continues at coordinate 62,632,971 of NC_026005.2, read as the reverse complement.
TTAGTACAAATCTTACCCTGTAATCAAATTTGGTAATACTGTAAATTTGATTGTGTGAACTTTTTTCCCCTAATAGCATCTCAGATTTAGAATAACTTTAGACCTCAGTTTAAGAAAAAACTAGTGGGGTCTGTATGCTTGGGAAGCCTGATCCTGTTTTTGTTCAAGATGAAGTAGAAGGTTAAGAGATAATGAAAGTTATTTTTTTGTTTGTAGTATATGTTGAAACTGATGTTACATATAAGGCCAGTTTTATAAAGGATTTTGGTGGTAAAACCCTCTCTCAAACACTCATGCCACTGTGGTTACTCGTTTTGATCTATCTGCAGAGCTTCTTCTCCTTTCTTTTCAATAAGATAAATTTAATTATTTATTTTAATCATCACTTGTTTAAAACAAGAAAACATTAAATGGGTAAGACAGTTGGGGTGCAATGCATGAGAAACCAGTGCTCTCTTCTGCCACAGAACCCTGCCAAATGCATATGTAAAAAAAAAAGTTTGGTATGCTTTTTTGCCTCTTATTCTTTTCGAAGAAATTTTGCTAATTGTGATACAAGTTATTAAGGAGTGATGAGGCATTCAAACTACGACCAAGTTCACTGAACATTCGTTCTTGATAATTTATCGCATGATGACATATGAACAAATGCATATGTATCAAAAATTGTGGTGTGCTTTTTTTCCCCTGATCCTTTCCAAAGAAGTCTTTCTAATTGTAATTCAGGTTATCGAGGAGCCATAAGATATTCAAACTATGAACAAATACACTTAACACTTATTCTTGGTAATATTTATCACAAGATGACATCAAATTTATCTTTGAAGATAAGCTAAGAGAGTTCATATTATCCAAAAGTTATATGCCTGTAAACTCATCTCTTATTTCAAATATGAAGGTGAAAATATTGCACATCATTCTCCATAATCATACCATCTTTTATTGACTCTTCTCCATGCAATTTGCTTCCAACCAATATGTTTTCAATTTATCATTGAAAAAACTTTTCTTTGTTGTGTAATGACTTGAGGCATTATTTTATGATGGAAGGTAATTATACGAGCATTATCAAGTGAAGTGAAAATGTTGGGAGTTAATGCGTGCTGGGACAATTTGCAGTTGTTGACAAACTGAAATTGTGCTTTCTGGGTAATTGGGTATACATTTTTATCTCATTGACATCTAATGAAGTGAAAGTGTTGGGTCTTCTTGCTACAGACTATGTATCGTACAGGAGATCTTTAGCTTCTGTAGTTTGGCCCTTCTTTGCTTAATTCATGAATTTTTTACTTGTCCCTATAAATAAGCCTCATCTTTTCCTTCTTCAACCATCAGCCTATTTTTTTTAAAAAAAATCTTCTCATCATTTATTGGAAAGTTTTTCCCCTACTGACCATGTATATCCTATTTCATACTTTTAATTCACTTAGTTGAGTATCTCTTTGATCAAATGATTTTACAACTGAATGGAATATTCAATAATACTGGTTTTTGCAAATATTTTGGATCATACGTGAATCACTATTAAACTATTAAACACTCGATGCTATTCTCTACTCTATTCTTTAGCTATGGTTGGCTGTATTTCATGCATTACACATGTTTTTGGAACCTTTCAGACTCATTTTTTAAGCTGATATCTGATTTTTAAGCTAAGTCTGGCTGAAATCTTACTTAAAAATATTTACCTTTTATACTATTGATCTCCAAACAGTAGCCACATTTGTTTTGGAACTTTTCTAGCACCAGGTTTTGTCCTTGAAAAAGTGATGAAATGGAATCAGAAGAATTAATTGGGTTCCTTGGGCTACATATGGCTGTGTTGCTTTAGTTGTGCTTAGGTTTCACTCTATCTGTACAAGTTGGAAACAAGTTTCCTAATGCCAAGGCTCAAGCTTTGTTCTTTAACAGTTCTTGGTTTGGGCCATAGCAAATGTGTTATTTGATAAAAAGGTTTGAATTTTGAAGATCAACATCATAATGGATGATGTTGGAGGCTTAATTAAAAGTTGGAAACCAATTATTTTTATGTTAGTATATTTGGCAGTGATCTGGTTGGGCATCTTTGCATATAACCACTGGTGAATAATGCGTATTACATCTAGTCTATCCTGGGCATAAAGAACTTTTTTTTCCTTGTAAACCTTCTACATTGAAAAAATCATTGGAGAAAATAAGTCCATGGTGGTATCTTCTTCCCTGCTTTTTCTTACTGATATAGCTATTAATGCTGGAACTTTATTTCTTACTGCTGTTATAGATTGCTGAGTCTTCATTTCAGTGCCTTAAATCTATCCTCCCCTGCATTGGCTTTGTTCTTATCAATGAAGATTTAAAGCTTATACGTGTTTCTTATCGCATTATCCTCTTTTCATGCTACTTGTATCTTTGTCGTATTTTATCTGTCTAGATATGCTACATGCCATCATCATCATCATCATCATCATCTACACCCACATGTTCATACATTTGTTGATAAATTACTTTCAATTACAGAATGTCATGTGGTGATTACATAAGAGTCCTTCCAAAACTATTCTGTAATTGAGTTTAGAAATATGTCTTGGGGTTTATCCAAGACACTACTACTGAAAACTCACCTGATATATGTTCTTGTTATATTTATTTCTCATAAATGATTTTTTAGTCTGACTAATCATCTAGTTCTTCATCCTCCCAATTGTTACTTCTTAATTTTTGTGTGTCAATATAATTAAATTTGACATGATCATGTCGCAAGGGTGAGAGATGTTTCTAGATTTGCTCTCAGGGGCTTTCTTCTGTATGCAAAGGTGCCTGGGTTTTGTGTGTTTAACAATCCTTAACTGTATATTTTTCTTCTTCCCTTGCTTCCTTATAAATTTGGCATAAAGGACAGGTGGATCCATCTTTTCTTTCTCATCTTACATATTTGTCTTTTCCAACCAATAATATTATCATACATGGCTTTCGTAAGGATTTGCCTAAGTATTCCTGTTCGGTTCATCTGGAATCCAAACTGCCAAAGTAGTTATTTTTACTTGAGCGTCAGAATTTTAAGGATGTTATAGCTTGGAAGGCTAGCTTTCTGATATCGCTTGGCAAGCGTGTCAGCTTCACATTCCTTTGTCCTCCTATTAATGTCATTTTCTTTATCACTGATATAGCGAAGTCTCAAATTTTGCCTTAATGACATGGCTAAGGTCCAGTTCTTGAGTATCATCAAGATGTAAGGAGGCCAGAATCAATGTGTGGAGCTTTGCTTGGTCAGCTTCTCAATGTTAGAGATCCTTTTGAGGTCCCTTCAACTTATTCTAGTTCCTGGCTTAGCTCAGTTTATGTGTTGCAGGCCTACTCGAGCACAATATCATATGTCCTATAATTTAAAATCCCTTCACGTAATATCGTGGAAAATGCTAAAATAGTCAGGAGATGGGAATGTTGCTTAGCTTGGCTTATCTCAACAAAAGCCTTGGGCTTGGTCCCTTTTATTTTTTTTCCCTGTCTTCATTTTGCACTTAGGCTCAGCTGGCTTATGTGACCTGACCTACTTGACTACATTATCATATGGCCTATAATTTGAAATCCTGTGGGCTAGTATGTTAGAGATACTTAAGTAGGTACACCTTCAGTCATGAGAAAAATTTTCATTGTGTAGTAGACTAGGATTTCTCTACCTTTTTAGCTGTACATGTTGTGTAGTGTCTATCTAGATCAAACTGGTCTAAATTTTGTCAATTGTATCCTAGTTCGATTTGCACTATTTTTGCTAATCAAACCTGATCAATGGTTTTGTATTTGTTGAAAACTTAAACATCTTAGTTGAGCTTGGCCTATAAGTTAAGCTTGTGTGCGAACGATTCTATTTTGCCTCATTGGTACCTGATAAAGACTACCAACTTAAGCTCAAAACAAAGTGCAGGCTTAAAAAAAGAAAAAGGAGAATGCTAATTATTGACAATTACTTTCATGCTTAAACATTTCTGTTTTTGCTTATGCTGTCATATAAGGATGCCTTCAAGTTAATGAAACACAATTGTAGACTTAATTGTTTTAGAAGTCTTGCTAAGGAAATAACCTTAATAACCAATTAAAACAAATGGAAAGAAAGAAAACAAAAAACCTTGATGATTACCTTTTGCATTGATCCCAAGTGACATTCAAGTGTTCTTATTCCTTATCATCATCTTTTGAATGCTGTTCACATCTTCAGCCAATTCATAATCTTGAGTTTATGAATATAGTTTGGCATCTCCAGGTTGTACGCATTAGCTTTTTCCTAAGTGGTAGTATCCAGATAATCCCCAGTGATGGGCTAAGCTTGCAGTGTATAAATGATGTGAGCAAATGTTGTCTAGATAACTTTTTTTCTTCACAAGCATTTTCTGAGAAGGTAATTATTCAGTTTTACCTTTTGCTGTATAAACTATCTGCTTGAATATACTGATATAGCCTTCATGTTGGGCAAGATCGCAAAAAAAAAAAAAGCACAATAATTTTAGGATAAAAGGCTTATATTATCTTGTTTCTTCAAATTAAATTATGCTCCTTATTATGGGCATGTGCAATGAAAATGTATTGTGCCCCTGGCCTAGTAAAAAGAGGGGCCTGGATTTTCTTGAAGGGCTAGAAAAGAGGAGAGAAAAGCCTGGTATAACCTGGGTTTTATTTATGAGAAAAGATTGACAAAGGCTTGTGTTGAGGAGGATGTAGCCATGATAGCAATGAATTGCAACCAGAGGTTTGTCAAAGCCACTTATGATAACTGGAAAAAGGCTTTTCGTAATGCGCAAGTGCATGAAATGCTTTGTGATTCTATTTGAATGGCTAAATTAGCTTCCATAAATATCATTGGTAATTTGGAATGGTAGCTGCGTTCTGAGAATGCTTACAATAATGCTCTTCTTTTGTTGGATACATACCCCTATGAGATATTACTCTCTCTGAAGGTCTTTTTAGATGGTAGGTGGATGGAGTGTTTCAGAAAGACAGCATTTGTTAAGTTCCTATGTTATGCATGTATGCAACACATCTAGCATGGAGAGGAAGTGGTTGAGAAGAGATATGCAACACAAATGTTTGCATTATATAAGCAGAGGTGGTCGTATGATGTTGGCTCTAAACATACATTCTGTTAGAGCATCTGCAGGAATGGTTGATGCAATGAGAGATTTTGTTGATCTTTTTGGTAAAATGTGGTTGATACATGCATTTGTATATTTGCAAGTTTATCTATGTCCCAATTATTTGTGCCAGCTTTTTAGATCACCATTTGCCAACCTATCCTTTTATGGGCTGTCTTAATTATTTGGTTTCTTGCAATCCTTTCTCACAAATTCTGTCATTGTTATCTTATGTATTTGGTCTCCTTTATAGATCCTTAAACCCAAATCTGAGCACATTCCTTTCCGGAATCTCCTTCCACAAATTTGTGCCATCTCTGTTGGTTCTTGATTATTGTGGCTTTGGTCAATGTACTTTTACACCTCTTTTATTCTATGCATCCCAAATGCCAATGAATAAGAGAAGACTTCATATTAAGTTGATAGAAAGTCATAGATAGAAGCTGAAACTAAGAGATGAATCGCCCTTTCATGATCTATATATATAGCTGAAGATTATCTTCCAAGCTGAAACTAAGAGATGAATCATACTTTGATGATCTACTATATATTTAGCTGAAGGTTATCTACCGGCATATTATGCAGAAGTGGAAGAGCTGTACAGCTGTGCACAAATTAAATAATAAGGCCTGTGTTGAGAAAATGAGTAACATACTCCTTTTTTTAGGCTTTTAGAAACAATCTAGCTTTACTAATTTCATTTTGCTTTTACAGAGAAAGTTAGATGAATATTTCTTGATTCTCTTTCTAGTTGACGGAATGCCATATTTTACAATTTACATCATTTCAGTTTTGTTGTACGTGTCTTATAACCATGACCGAATGGTTAATTTTGCCACTTTGTTTTAGTATATGAGCATATTTTCCAGATTGGGTTATTGCAATAGCATTTCACAGGCTAGATACATTTGTTCGTTTTTCTGTAGGAGGACAACTTTTAGGAGGACAACTTTACCAATATTTTAGGAAGAGAAGGCGGCACATTGTGGGTTGAATTAGTTATTTAGTTGAGATCTATATTTGGCTAGCTTCAAGTTCAAGACATGTCTTCTGCCTGTTGTTTATCCTCAATAGATATTTGGGTAACATACTTCTACTTTTTATCAGAAATATAGGAAAAGAGGAAGTGAGACTTAATGAATACTAAACTAAGCCAAGGAAAATATATTAGAAATTTCTGTTCTGAATTTTGTATGAATTACGCTCATTTCACATTAATGGACCACAAATTGGTCAATACAAATGATATTGGAGGAGGATATGTGTAATGATGAAGGACCCATCCTGACAAGAGAACGAACGAGCCAGTGTCCGACCTTTTCCAAGTTTCAGAAATGCAAATTTTCTACATTTGTATCCATACAAATAAAAAATTAACAAACATAATATAAACATGTGACTACTTTAATGCATTAATTTTGGCACAAAAAATGTCATAATCTCTTTAGTTTTTATTTTCTTTTAAAAATGTATTTTGAAATTAAAAGAAAGAACATGAATCTCTGCATTAATGCATCCTCAAAATTTAATGTGAAAATCCTGATAATGCTAAAAGTTAATCTTGACAGACTCATTGCAAATCAAGCTCGATATAGGCCATGGTCATGGTTGGGCTCTCTGTATATGTCTCTAACTCTGAATTTTTTTGATTTTGGTATTTTGAAAATTTTATTTTTTTTAAAAGCTGCAATCAATGTTTTATTATTTTTGAACAGTCTCCACCGTTCAGCTTGAAACAGCATAGGGGGGAAATGCGGATATGAGTAGTTTAATGCATTGCACTCTATCTGTTTCAGTTGAAACTTGATAACTTTACATTAAACCACTGAACTCAAGATGCAGTTGTCAGTGTTTCATCGGATACAGGAGAAACCATGACACGACAGGTAAATTCCTGTTTCAAGGTCATGTTTATCCTGATTGTATATTTGTAATGTTTCATTTCATTAAAGATTTTGAACCACAAGGGCGCTTAAGTTCTTCCTAAATCTTATGTATGTGTGATTAGCAATCTTCAATTCATATTATCAATTTTCAAGCAACTTGAAGCTGTGATGGGCCCCTTGGAATTCCCCATCTTTTCGTTCACGGAAAAGCAAAAAAAAAGAAAGAAAAGGAAAGCACTTTCAAACAACCCCTACCAGTGTTACTGACATGTGATATAACTCCTCTGTTTCAACGTATCATATCCAAGGCATGTTGGATAAACTGTGTAGGCTTTTCTTTTTCCTTTTCTGGTTAGCTGTTTTATATTGCTACCCAGAATCCATATCTGTAAATGACAAATCTAGCACTAGATGTTTGTTCCCTTCAATTAACTATATCTAGCAAGCCTTATCATCTATTTTGTGGTGAGCTTTTTATGTTGGATTGCTAGTAAGGTATTTCGTTCATATCATATGTCCTGTATGTTGTTGGAGAAACACCATTGCTGGTGGTAGGGTTTGATTTAAAGGGTACTTGGACATATGATGAAGGTGGATGATCGTTATCTTCCTGTCATGCATCAGATATAAGGTGAACTGCTTTCTAATATATTTGTTGAATTCCTCTTATTTTTGCAGGTATGTTGTTGATGCAGCGGACCGTGATAACTTGCCAATCTCAAAGAGCGAACTTCATGACCTTCTAAGCAAGCCATCACTGAGCGGGATTCCATTGCTGGTCCTTGGAAACAAAATCGATAAGCCTGAAGCTCTGTCTAAGCCAGGTTTGACAGAGGAGATGTAAGTAACTAAAATTTACTAACCCAAGAATATGGTTGTCCCTGAGAACGATATAAAGCAAATTGATCAATACAAGCTGCTGTGTTTGTTGATGATCATTTTCTGGCAGGGGGCTGAAGTCTATCACTGACAGAGAAGTTTGCTGTTTCATGATCTCATGCAAGAACTCAACCAACATTGACTCTGTAATAGATTGGCTTGTGAAGCACTCGAAGTCGAAAAACTGAGGATATAGCCTTGTGGTACATAGATTTTCCTGTTCTCTGTGGGTATTGAGGTGTGGTGAGTTGTTACTTGGCTAACTGGGGTTCTGATCTTGTAATTGCTGCCAACTTCTTTTGTGCTGAATGGTTATCTGGGGAGTGGGATGATTCCTGGTGTCTGTGCAAAACACTTAATGATATCGAAACTTGGTGACTTGTGCTTTATGTCCTGGTAGTGATTTGTGTGAAAATATATCTGGCTTTGCATTTAAACAGTACACAATAAATAATTTCAACTGTTTTCCCCATAAATTAGTTCTGGATGGATTCATTCATGCTGCTGGGGATACAGATACAGGCATGTATAATGCTACATTGGGTGGAAACTGTGTTTTTTTTTTTTTTTCGGTGGAGTTGGGGATGGCGCGCAAAGACATACGATGGGTTTAGGAGAGTAAGCCCGTGAAAAAGGTTGTGTAATAGTGAAGATCGAGTATGTTACTCTCATGGTTATGATAGTATGGTTGGCACCACTTGTCCAGCAGAGCACCGAAACTGGTATGTGGACTTCGTTATTTCAGCCCAACTTACAAAAGCCCTAGGCTTAAGGGTCTATTCTTTTGCGGATACAAAATATGTATGAGAATTTATATTTTTTTAGATAAATATTTTTTAAATAATATTTAGATAAAAAATAATTTATTTATATTTTTTTTATGTATGAGAAAATAGTTTCGAAATTTATTATATTTTTTTATATTACTATTTTTTTTGAGTAAATTAATAAAATATATTTATATTTTTTATAATATTTTTTATATATGAAAAAAATTAATTATTGAATATTGAATGATCGGAGGTATTAGAAATAAGGATGGAATATCTTAAAGATAAAATTAAATATCTATTTTAAAAAAATAATTTAGTTATTTTTAAGTGAATGAGATTTTTTTTTTCGTTTCATGGATAAATATTACTTATAAAAAAATAATTTATTTATTTTAAAAATAATAAAAATATGGATAAGTTGGTCAATAATAAAGTTGATCAATTTTTTCGTGATATTATCTATCAAAAGATGAGTCCTAAAAAATTTTAAGATCAATCTCTATATGGATAGCTCTTGTCTAATTACATACAATCAGCCAAGCATCATCGATGCATATCTAAGTGTATTAGCCATGGATAAGGAATTTCAATTTGTCAAAACCTTAAGATCTTAGCATGCTTCATGATTTCTGCAACTTATTTTTGCTCATCTTATCTGAAAAATTAGGATTCATTTGGTTAGTCATTAAGAATTTTTTTTATTTTTTAATTTTTAAAAAATAAAAATTAAAAAATAATATTTGATAACATCTTGTAAAATAAAAAATAAAAAAAATCAAAGTAATAACTTTATATGCAAAACAAAAATTTTTTACTTTTCAAAATTTATTTTTTTATTTTTTTTTATTTTTTCACATCTAAAACATCAAATCAAAAAGTAAAGAGTCCGAATTTTTCTTTCTCGTCGAGCTTTTCATCTTCCCACCTCCTTCTTCTTTCCTTTCCGAATTTTTTTCCTTCGTCGAACTCTTCACCTGCCATCTTCAAATATTACTTTTTACTTTATAGTAACGTAATTACCAAACATTTTTTTTTCACTTAATAGTAAAAATAAAAAAAATAAAAAATAAATTTAAAAAATTTAAAATTTAAAAATATAACCAACCGCATCCTTAATAATACAACTAAAATGAGTAAAAATATGATATTAATAAAAATAAATTATAATTTCTTTTTAAAATTAGATCGAAATTATAATTACATTCAGTAATTTATAAAATTCATACTGACACTTCAGATTTATTTATTTTAAGCCTGCAGTTTAGCCTATATTGTTAGATTGCCTGTTAGATTTAACTTGGACTCAAATGCCACGCCATTAAAGTTTGTTGAAATGATCGTAATAGCCTCAACAAGAGACGAGAATCCAAACAGACGAGGCATTTCCAGAGGGATGCTGTAATGCTTCCGGTGACAGCCCAGCGAACACAGGATACCTCTCTCCGAATTTTTTTTATGGTAACATCATTGAATCCCGAGACTTGCAAATCGGATTTTTCATCATTAAATCCCCTTGCAATTTGACTTCATATTTCCAAATAGCAATAGATTATACGAACAAGAATTGAGGGGAGCAAGAGGATGATACTGAGAAAAGGGGAGAAAGGAGAGAGATAAGAAGAGGTAATAAGTAGAAGGGGGGAGTAGCAGCAAACAAACAATCAAACACCTGTCAGGCGGTGGGGAGGACTTTCTTGGCGATCTCGTCGCTGAGGGCGGCGATCTGGGAGTCCAGGGCCTTGATGGTATCCTTATTCTGCTTCTTCAGATTCTGGAGTGCCTCGGTGAGCTCCGTCTCCACTCGCTTCCGTCCCTTGGCGAGCTTCTGCTCCAACTCCGCCGACGTCTCCTTCTTCGTCTTGTTTAGCGTTGTGAAGATCTCCACCCACGCCGCCTGCATCACCGCCACCTCCACCACTACCACCATCGCCACGTCTGTCCTCGACCTGTCGACCGAAACCGACGACAAGCAGCGATGTCAGCGACGGTGGTCCCTTTTTCGATCTCGAGTTTGCGGTGCCGGAGGAGGACGACAAGAGGGAGGAGGACGACGATGGAGAAGAGAAGGATGGTTACCGGCAACGATGGAGGCGGAGTCGGACGATAATGAGGAGAGGGAGTTTAATTTCATGGTGTCTTTGGAGGGGAGCTGCGGCGGCGACCTTCGGTCCAATTTTTTTATCATCAAGGATACTCTCAATTTTATGCTATTTAAATATATTATTTTCATCACCAGGACGAAGGCAAATGCCAGGGGGGAAAAAAAATACTCACAGCATAATATTGCACTACACAAAAAATATAATTCATATTGCATTCCATATTTTTATACATATCCTCGGATATTTTCATCCCAAAAAAAGTGAGAAAATGATATAGAGTATGGAGCAGCATCATGAGGCAAACTTCATACTCATCTTAGAATATTACATGAAAGAAAGAAGAGAAAATGGTAGATTTGTTCGATGATTATAGGAGACTGAAGATAGAGAAAAACCAAGTCACATAGAGTTTTCCCGAACCAATGATTAGCATCCGATTGAAATATTTTTTTTTAGATTTGTTAAGTTCTTGCAGCATGTCATAATCGTTTTTTAACTATCTGTATTTTTCAATAGATAAACAATAGTTCCACTACAAGGTCCTGTGCGTGAGCTCAAGATCATCATAAGCTATATTAATTCTCTTGATAGCTTATAATATTCTTTATTTATATAATTATAATCATCAATCTCAAATTTAAAATGACCTTTTAAAATATTTATTGAAGTTTTCGCCACACTTTCTTTGAATTCAATTTGCATTCTCCCAGTTCATCCCCATGCCACGATATGTTCAAATAGATCATCTTTCCCTTCCTGATCGAGTTCCAGAGTAATTACCACATTGATGGTATACTCCATAATTTTATTAAACAAACCAAATTGATTACATATGATTTTTCTACAAAAAAAAGAAAACAAAAAGAAATTAAAAACACAAATATTTTGTGACAAATAGAGTGATGCAAAATACAACAAAAAATATCCTTGATACTCCCAAGCATAACCAGTACAAACCAAATACTTCTAAATATTATTCTCACCAATCAATAATTTTAAATTTGCCGAAACATTTTTCTATACTTCTTAATCTCCCTTTCCAGCTCACTGTAGTCATCCATCAACCTTCAACCCTTTATATCTATCAATCATCAAATCATGTTTCCATCGTAATTATCTATGCTCATACTCAAGATCTTCATGAACATTGTTAATCCTTTCATACATATATTTATAATATTTTTTTTATTTTTAAAATTAAAATCCCTGATTGTAAAAAAAAATCTCTTCTTTAACCTATCTATCACAAAGTCCATAGTGATTTTATTTGATTCGCTCCAATCTTTGTATGAACGACCCTAGGTTTTAAGGATCTTAGATGACTCATTGCTTTTTTTAAGCACAACCTTCACGTGCAACCGCAAGGAGCCATTGTCTCAAAACTCCAAGCAATTTAGCAAACCCTAATCTATCTATTATTTCCTGCAATATGATTTTTGATGATATTTTGACCAATTCCATTTCTACATATATACTTAATCACTAAATTAATTATCGAATAAAAAATTTAAAAAAAATAACAACTAATGTGTAAACTCATAATCCAAGGAAAGAAAAAAAAAATTTAGCAAATCATCTATCAATAGTATCACCAATATTATTAAATTATCTTCTAAATCGATACTTTAAAATGACTTCAAAAAAAAAATACATAGAACCTTAAAATACATATTTTAAATTATATAGAACCAAAAAAAAATAAAGTACCCTTTTTTTATTTTTTGAAAAATATGTGAACTTCCTCTTCAGTTTTACTTCTATAAAAATATCTTAAGAAAACTTGTTAAAAAATATAATTCTATATTGTACAGTATCTTTATGTTGTCTTCCTATTAATTTTAATTATATTGGCAAAAATTCAAATTGCTTAACATGATCTCTAGTCATTTTAAAAGCTTTAATAATCTAATTTTTTTGATCAAACACAGCTATTAATCCTTCTACAATCTCGTGATCAATACTCGATGAAGTATCATCAAAACTAAGCACTCTAATTCTATTGTTAGTTTTATTTTCTGTATCATATATATATGTATATATATAATTATGTAAATTTGGCTTTTTCTCCATCAATAGAAAATAATGGACTCGTTCTATGATGATTTTGGCCATTAATTCAAAACATATATAGTCCAAGTCTAGTATTAATTTTATTATCAATTTTTTCTCCTATCAATGTAAATACGAACATTGAATTGTATGACTGATATTTTCTCCCAATTTCAAAGCTCTTTTTCCACTCTTATAATCTAATAAATTGCCCAAAAAAATAAGAATTTCATTGAAACATTGAATGTGTACTCTTTCTTCTCGATAATATAAGATAAATTATAGGTTAAGATGTGATGCATGATTAATCTGTACGCTTTTTATACCACAATAAAGCTCCATAATATTGTCATTCATGTAAAGATTTTTCAATATCTATCGGTTCATTACATCTACCCACACAATAAAAAAAATAATTAAAAATATTTTAAATTAAAAAATAAAAAAAATTGTTATCTATTAAATTGTATCTTTATCTATATTAGCATGATCAAGAACAGCATCTTGAAAAATATCTAGTTTGACTATGGATGTATTTGTATTTTTTTTGGTATTGAACATTTCAGCCGAATCCATAATTAGAAAATTAACAAAACTAACAATTTCAAGATGTCTTCATTCTCGACCACAAAATTTGAAATTATCTCTAAAATCTTCTTTTTTTCTAATATTATTTGGATCATTATCTGGTTGCATTTTCTTAGCTTTTTATAGTAATGATGTGTATTCTTCTTATTCTATTTTGTTTAAATATTTATATCAAATCTATTATATCTTCTAAATAAAAACTTGCAAAACATGTAAAATAGCATGTTTATAAATATATAAAGTTGGTTAGCGCAATATCAATTCTACATATACATATAATAGACATTATAATAAAAAATAAAAAAAACTAATTATCTAATTCAAATAATGCACATCTAATAATAGATGAAAAAAATTCCATAAATATATGAAGAACAAAAAATTATATTTTTTCATAATTTATTGGTACCTGAAATATTTAAAGTGCGAAAGACTTTACATTTGAATTGCAGAGTAATCTATAAAGAACAAATATTTTTCTATTAATTAACTAACAAAGAAAACATATTAACTCTAAAATTTATGTAATTTTTTTATGTAACTTGCAATGGATTAGCTAATTAAGTAAACATATATTTGATCAATATAAATAGTTTGATAATATATGTTTTAACATTTTGCCATAACTATAGATACTAAGTGATAATGACAATGGCAGTAGTGAAATCATCGGGCTACAATATTTTTTTTCATTACATTGTTATCGCTATCAAAACAAAATCAAACATATAGAAAGCTTAAAATATCTATAATACAATGATCAATTATACAAAGTATATGTAATATTATATTCAAAATCGTTTAGTACATCATCAGATATTTACATAACAAAAAAGATCTTGCTAATATAAAAAAATACATATACTTAGAAAGTAGGGCAAGATATTTTTTCTATTGGTAGACAGACTAACAGAGGTAGCTACATATTTTCGCCCAGCGATGACCCGACATCCTCATGAAACGTTTATCTATATGTAGCAAGTTCTTGCAAGGCATCATAATCAACCTATAGTTGTCTATATCTATCGACAAATAGATTATAGTCCCACCACAAGTTCATATGCTCAAGCTCAAGACTATCATGAGCTACATTAACTACCTCATTCATATACTTATAATGTTCTTTATCAAAATTGATCACATCCTCAACCTCAAATTTAAATTGATCCTTCAAATGATTTATGGCAAACTCAATCACGCTTTCTTCAGACTTGATCTATATATTTCTTGTTCATCTCCATATCCTAGTACATTCAAATGGATCATTTTCTTGTTGCTACCCTCATTTTGAATTAATTTCCACATAAGCTCTCAAGAAATTGTCACCTCAAAATTCTAATCCATACATCGAAGGCATAAAACCTAGTTTAGTGGTTATCTCTTGCAACAAAACTTCCAAAGAAATTTTTATCAAAACCATGTGGTAATTACAATAGATTATATAATCAATAATTTAAAAGCAAGTTACAATTAAAGATTTTTTTAATGATTAAAATTACTTTGACCATAATAAATATTGTAAAATATATATATATTTTAATATCATTTAACAACCTCTATAATAATAATAAACATAATTGTGACTTTACTCTATGTAGTTGAAGAACAAATCAATCAATTTATCCATAAATACAAATGTAAATTTGTACCGGAGGTAACAGTCGCTGCAAAAACAAATAATACAATGATTCGAAACTTTCCTAAGAAGAAAAAATATTAAATTATTATAATCATTCTATAATAGTAATAAATTTAATAAGGAACTAAATATATAAAAATACTTATTAATTCATAAATTTTCATAACTATACACAAAATCTAAAATGCAAATTAATAGGCTGGTGATCATATTTTTCTTTCTTTTTATTGATACAAACGGACAGTCACACTCTTCTACTGTGAGTGCAGTCTAAGAAATCAAAATGCAAAATATCTCACAAGACCTGTGGGCAATTATTGTCTTGACGTTAGGTTCAGTTTTCGATGTATTTGACGACAAAAGATACAACTCAATCCGTGATGCTGTTTGCCTCCAAGAAGACGTGCCAAACAGACGTCATAGTAAAATGACGAAGGAGCCTCCAGATGTCACAAAGTAGCAGATAAACTTTCATTGCTTCACCTCGTCCTAGATCCCACTGATGACTATGGCTGAGTCACCCTCAATGAAAATCCTCTCAACACATAGCTCTTGCCTCACGTAGATGATCATATTTTTCTTTAAGAGGAAAAAACAAACCACACACAAAATTACATGTTAATAATTCCCCCCAAAAAAAGATATAGAAAAGATATAAAAAGTAATTTTTAAAAGATACCACAACAATATTTTTTTCCAAAATAATGAAAAAAGAGTATATTTTTCTTTTTTTTAAAAAAAAAATTCACATAGAAATTTTATATGGGCACCCACATTAAAAGCATTAGTTTGCTGTTTTATACATAAAGTCTACATAATTTTTTATGCGGCCAAGTGTCCTATAAAATTTTTATGCAGATGCCTACACAAAATAACAAGACCTATCTATTTTATGGGTTGGGACTGCATAATCATTCTACATGATTAATGGCATTTAAAACCTAAACCTACCCATCCCTCTCTCGATCCCATCCTTTTTCCATTCCACCCCACCACTGTCTCCTCACCCCATCTCATCACCCTCCTTCCCTTGGCCAATTTCTTTCTGATTTGCTTATGCTTTTTTGCTTCCTCACCCATTCTATTGTTGATGATGATACTTGAATTCTCCTTCCCTTTCCACCATGCCACTATTGAAGCTCCTCATTCCTTACCTTTTTCTTCCTTATTTCCACTCCAATTCTCTCTCTCGACTTTTCTTGGTGCTCCTGTGTAGTCATCGATGCTTGCAATGGTGCTGGAGTTGGTAGTAATTTTGTATTATGCATTGGTAAACTCTATGTTACATTAATTTATCTAGAGGTATATATGACTTACTTGATATTAATTTACTTAATGTATATTTATGTATTTGTAAACATATACTCTAAAAATGAGGAAGAAAGCAAACACCATATTTTTTTATTTATAATCATAAGACTAATGACTCTATTAGTAGGAAGAGTCTTTAATTTTCAAATTTTATTTTAAAATTTATATTAGAAAAAATATGATAAAATAGAAAGTCGCCCAATATGTCTTTCATTGGTGTGTGCCTCATATGATTCTCATTCTTGTCTGGATTTCTTCATTATGTTTTGCACTTTGAAATTCTCATATAGATGATGTGGCATTTTAGAGGATCCTCTATATGGTGCATTCTAGTAGATCATCTACCAATTGGGCAAATTTTTTTAGATATCCAACCCATTCCAAATCATAATAGGACTTGTTTAGCATACCCTATAGGGTTTGGGACAAATTTGGAATTAAAACTAAAATTCATTAAGATTTGAGATAGTTTTGGAATTTATCTCTCAGATACCTATTATCCGGACCCGATTATATATATTTAAATTTTTATAAAATCTTGTATGTAATAGGTGGAATAGAGTTCAAATCCTTAAATAGGCTATCCACTAGCTTAATCAATGAGGTACAGTGAGGTAATATTTATACCATTTAAGCTCTTATATATAAATACCAGTTGCATGGCCCCACCCAATTGAGACTCCTAAGGGCAGAAAAAATGGAGGAAAAATTGATAAAAAAAGGGGAAAAAAATGGTAAGATCTTCTTCCATGTAGATGATTTTTTCCCCATTTTTTCTTTTGCTTTTCACTTCCTTTTCTTTTCATTTCACTCTCTTTTCCAGAGATCTGTGGGGAAGGAGAGTACTTGAGGAGATCAGAGGGGTTTCTAGGTTTTGGTTGGGGTTTTTTCTTAAGCATATGGGATTTTGTGTGAGTTGTGGTAGTGTGAGTTGGTCCCTTGAGGTTTTTGAGAGCTTAAGCTTCATAGAAGCATGATATTTTGTAGGGTTTGTGGGTTTTTGATCGAAAAGATTCTTCTTTGGCTACAACCTTTTCAATTTATGGAGTTATATTCTCATCTAATATATATATATATATATATATATATATATATATATATATATATATATATATATATATATATATATATATATATATATATATATATATTAAAATGAAAGCATCAGCCTTCGTCTGTCATGTGTGTGGTTAACCGTCTGACATATTTCTTCTTATTGCTTCGAACCTTCCTCACGGCAGCAATTTGGAGGTGGGCATGGCAGAGGGGGGGTGCAGGCGAAACAGAGTGAGGTCGAGAAGGTGGGGGGCATGGTGGAGGGTGGCACGAATAAGATAGAGAGCATAGTCAGGGTCGACAGGATGGAGAAGATGATGATGAGGGTGATGGAGGTCCGGAACCTCGGAGAGATCAAGCGGATGGTGAGGCGAACTCTAAGGGTGATAAGGGGGGAGGAGGACGAGGAGGCCATGCCGTCAGCAGCGATAGTGGGGGATGTGTTAGGAAAGATCCATCACAAGTGAGAAATGTAGATCTTCTATCCAAGATCACTAATCCAGGTGATGATGTCGATACTGCAATAAGAAGGAAGAAAAGATAAAAAGAAAAATACAATCAAATACGTGGATCAACTCAAGGCTTACCTCCACGAGACATGCAAGCTTCACTATGAAAGAAAGAACAAATATAAGAGAAGATCATACATTCTCAACTCTCATACATTAATCTCTCTCTCAATAAGAAGCTCTTGACCCTTACAGTGCTCTCAAAGAATCTCAAGAAAGACCCTCTCTGCTGCTGCCTGTCGTTGCTTGCTGCTCCTCGCCACTCATAGATCCTTAGGGTCTCTTCTGCTGCTCTCTGTCGCTACCCTACTCTCAGCCCATCTGTCTCATTTTAAAGGGCCCAAATCAAGTCTTAATCGCATACAAATCCGCATACAGACTCCTAGCAAGACTCTAAAACATCCTTGACCATCCGATCGCACCTGCACATGTCTCAACCACTCGATCATGCATGAACCACCACCAAAATGATCTCTGAACCATTCGATCAAGCCCGCATGCGATTGCCACCGTTGGATCGTGCATGACCACACAATAATGCACGTGGACTGCATGTCCACCTCCCAGTGTGGTGCGGTAGACCGTGCGATGGACCTCGCATCTCGCACCTGTCTGGACTGCGTGTTGCTACATGCTTGCACGCCCATGGGCGGTGCCGTGCCTACAGGCCTACATACCTGTTGGCTAGGCTGCTCCATCGTGAGCTTCGCACTGCATGCTGTGGACTTCTCCGTGTCTAGATTTCACTGCTGTGGATCGAATTCGAGGCATCAAAACCTAACAATCTCTACCTCGACTCAACATTTGGTCTTCGCATAACTTTGAGAGCTTCTGAATGATCTCATCCCCATGCTTTGGGGCATATACCTAACTGCTCATGGATGGACAACATGAAAATCGAGTCAGACCGCTCGATCCTATCTTCATCATATGCTGTGATCGTCTAACCTAAGATCTATTTGGGGTAGCCTCATGCAGCAATAGAAACCACTCTGCGATGTTGCCTATCATCCTATCGAATCTCCCATCTCATGTCCAATCTATCTGTGCCTGGAGCTCCACCTCAAACTAAGCTCTTTGCTAAAAGAAAATATCCTCCATACCTCTTTTTCTTCATCACAACCCTACTACCGTGCAAAATCTTCAAAAATCCATCCTCAACTCTTCACCTATAGCTGCTTGAATCCAGTCTGCTCAGTAAAATTAGATTATTTTTTAAATTGGGTGCGTATCGAATCTCGTCCAATTTTTTTACTACTCCATCATGAGTCTGTAAGCTAACAGTCCCAATATCCTGGATCGCATAGCTCGATCCATCCGACAGATAAACAGTGCCATCACTACTCTCTAAAGAGTCAAATAGTTTTTCTCTGTAACAAATATGATGTAAACATATAAGATCTAAAATTTATTATGAAAAAAAATTAGATACCTCATCAGATACTAGAAGAACATCATCACTTTCTTCTGCATCACTATCTTAGACCGCTGTCGCAGTAGCCCTCGTCCGATCTCTAAGTTATGGGTAATCTCTGATTCGATGCTCCAACTCATCACATCGATAGTATCTGATTTTGCTGAAGTCCCTCGACTTGGATTTGGATCACCCATCTTGTGATCCTTTGCTGCTTCATCCTCTACCACCACCACCTCCAGTCACTGTCAAAGTCGAGTCATCGTCTGAACTCGAAGCTCGATTCTTCTATCTGAGAGCTTCATTTTGGAGAAGTACAGAACTGACCTTATCTATCTTGATGGTGCTCTTCCTCACTAGAAGAGCAGTCACCAAAGACTCAAAAGAAGAAAGAAGCGACGGAAGCAAGACTGACACTCTGATCTTTTTCTCAATCTTCTCACCAATGCTGAGGAGATCAATGAGGATCTTTTGAAAGTTACTGAGATACTTCTGCATGCTCTGCCTCTTGCTCATCCACAGCTGATAGAATTGCTTCCATAGGAAGAGAGCATTAGTAAGTGACTTCATCATATATATCTCCTTGAGTTTCATCCACATCATCGTCGGAGAAGTCTCGTTAAGCACATGAATCACCACATCATCTATCAAGTACAAGTGCATCGTAGTCACCATCTGTATCTAGAGCCATCTCCAATCTTTTTCCTCCATGATAGTCTACTTTTTCTTGTACAAGAGAGCATCAATCAACCTTTGTTGGATGAGCACATCCTTTACCCTTGTTTGCCATAGAGAGAAATTGCTCTTTTCATCATATCGGTTAATCTTTATCTTGATTGAGTCTGTTTTCTCCATCTTCTTTAATTTTGATCAATACTGCTGCAACTTGAACAACCACATGCTCTAATACCACTTGTTAGGAAAAATCCCTCATGAGTACGAAATACGGATCTCCTGTTCAAGATCGCTAACCCAAATAATGATGTCGATACCGTACCAAGAAAGAAGAATAGATATAAAAAAAAAGATACAATCAAATACATAGATCAGCCTAAGGCTTATCTCTACGGGGTATGCAAGTTTTACTATGAAAGAAAGAACAAATATAAGAGGAGATCACACACTCTCAACTCTCATACATCAATCTCTCTCTCAATAAGAAGCTATTGACCCTTACAATGCTCTTAAAGAACCCCAAGAAATACCCTCTCTGTCGCTGCTTACCACCGCCTGCTGCTCCTTGTTGCTCACGGATCCTTGGGTCCCTTCTGTTGCTCTCTATCGCTATCCTACTCTTAACCCATCTGCCTTCTTTTAAAGGGCCCAAATCGAGTCTTAATCACATCCAAATCTGTATACATACTCCCAATAAGATTCTAAAATATCTCTAGCCGTCCGATCGCACCTGCACACATCTCAACCACTTGATCATGCATGAACCACTGCTAAAATGATCCCTGGACCGTCCGATCAAGCCCATATGTGATTGCCACCGTTGGATCGCCTACAACTGCATGGTAACGTGCGTGGATCGTGCGTCCACCTCTCCGCATGGCGTGGTAGACCACGCATCCCGTGCCTGTCTGGGCCGTGCATTGCTGAGGGCCTGCACATTCGTAGGCCACGCCTACAGGCCTACATCCTGCGGGCTGGGCCGCTCCGTCCCGTTATGAGCCCCACGTTGCATACTGTGGGTTTCTCTATGTTTGAATTTTGCTGTTGTGGATTGAATTTGAGGTGTCAAAATTTAACAAGACATATATGGCACCATCATGTCGGACGGGCTGATGTCATTTCAGAGGCGGTCCAAGGATTTCAAAAATAGATCGGGTCCCAACACGATCGAGTTCTAATGATTTTTTTATAAATTTTTGTTATATTTTTATGTTTCAGGTGATGAGTCACCGAGTTGTTTAATGGTAGAGTAATTATTCATAGTGTTTCATTTTTTTGCTTTTTCTGTTTCATGTGTCATCATCGACAGGAATGAAAAGAAGTTGCCGTATGTATTGAAATGGGTTGCTGTTGCTATTAAGGCTTGGAAGTTAGAACTATATAATTTAAATTTTGTTATTATCAAGTTCTTTTCTTAATGTGGTGATCGTATATTTTTTGGATTTTCTATGAGTTCTTCTCAATATTAGAGGTTCGTTTTATGTCTTTCAGATATGATTCTCTATTTATGTTTTAAACTAGTTTATAATCTTATTAGGAGGTCATATTTTGATTTAGCAAATTTATCCTTTTAGTTGGATAAAGATCACAAGAAATGACTCAGATGGCCAGTTGTGTAAAACCAAACTCCAAAAAAAGTGCATCTAAATTTTGGTAACCTAATTTTGTTGATTATCAATTTTGTTGCAGCTTGTCTTTGACGAGATAGTCTACTGGGAGCCAAGTTGTTGTGCCTAAATGGTGAACGATAGAAAACCTATAAAAGAGATTCATTTGTCGAAAGTTATCCGACGGGGGATCCTCTGATGCTTAAGTTAGCCGAAGACAGAGAACAGTCAAAGAGAGCTAAAAACGAGAGTGAAAGCTTATAATAATCAAACTTAAAACTTATCCGATCCCCTATTGCTTTTCGATATTTATAGGATAGGTGATACCATTATCGTGCAACTTTCATTCTTGAATATTTGAGATATGGGAGTTATGATATTTAGTGGGTGGTTACCTCATTAACTATTATTAAGGATGAGTAACGTGTCGCACGTGGGCGACTATTGTGCTTTATGTTCGTATACAGTTAATGTTCATGTCGAATAACTATCGTCGATTCAGATAGTCAGTATGGCCCTGAGGAAGTAGTCGGATAAATGCCAAATATCATCAGCTAACTGTCGATTGCATCTCGAACCAAGTCAGTTAAACATCAACTAAATTAGATCCATCATCATTAGTCGGTTGAACACCGATTAGGTCTAGGCTCATTGATCCAAGTCAGGTTGAGTCACAGCAATTCCATTAGTGCAAAGATGAATTATCGCACAACTAATCGGTTGGAAGATGAGGTAGAAGGCTAGTTGGCTAAGCGATGAGGATCTATCCTAACACTTGCCCTCCAACTCCTGAGTTCAATTATTCAGATGAAAAGAGTTAAACATCATGCGGATCTGAGTTACTTTTTTCAATAATTTTTCATTTAATGCTACCCCAAAAGCCGTACGTAGCTGTCCTGTCACTTTGAGGTGCGAGTCATCATTTTATCATTTCATGGAACATGCGATGGCTCTATCGCATCGCAATTCATGCGGTCATTAATGCTATGAATCAGTCGAGGCAATCTTCCATAATGATTGTGGAAGATCGAATAGTTGAATAATAATTTGTTGAGTTGTTCGAGTTGTCCATGTGTCAGTCGTCCATTAGCATGACCTGTTATCACGCGAATCCAGCTGATTTGGCGTGATCTCAATGATGGTGTGATAAAAACTCGGAATGATGATCGGTTGAGGTTTCTACCATGTGTCCAAATGTTGGGTGGATGTCTGGCCAGGACACCACCTCTCAAGACCTTTTCAGTACCACGCGATGCAGCAGGAAGAAAGAAGAAATAAAATAAAAAGAAAAATAATCAAAATACGTGGATCAGCCACAAAAGGGCTCGCCTCCACGGGACATGCAAACTTCACTATGAAAAAGAAAATTTTACAGGAGGAGACCTCACCCTCAACCCTTGTACACCCAATTCTTTCTCACCTGAAGTTCCCCTCACAAAAGCTCTCTTTCTCTTGGAAGACCCCCTGAACCCCTGAAGTGCCTGGCGACCACTGTCCAGAAGGCTCCTGCTCCTTCTCTCTCAGCGCTATCACCTCTCTCTCTCCTCTCGGGTTCGTACGGCTCTGTACGGTGCAGAAATCCAAACCACCCCTTCACTGTTCGTCACAGGGCCCTCTTAAAGGGTTAAACAAAGGTTTAAACCTAATTAGATTAGGTTTAGGAGTCCTTAATCATTCCAATCAAGTGTCTGAACCGTTGGATCAAGAAACAGATCAACCCACGCACTCCGATCGCGACCGATCCACGGAATAGTGCCGTGGACCATGCAAAACATGTGAGAAACGCCCGCGTGGTCCACAGGCCCAACCATGGACCGAGGCAAAGGGCCAGCAGACCGCTGGGCCTAGGTCGGCCCACTCCAGCGCGCGGGCCTGCACGCGCCTGGGCCGCGCACCCGACTGGGCCATGCGCCCGCCTGGGCCGCTCGCCCGCGGGGGTCGCGCGTCCCGCACGGGCCTGGGTCGCGCATCCCGCACGCCGCCGCCTGCTGCCGCCCGCCGCCGGTGGTCCTCCGTCGCCTCGAATCTCGTGCCAACTTCAAAAACTCGTATTTTCTCCATCCGAACTCCGTTTCAGGTGATCTTGATCTCGTTGGATTTCATTTTTCATCGCGAACCTCACTGTGGGCTCAATGTGGGCTAAATCTAGAGGTGTCAAATCCTAACAATCTCCACCACGACTCGATATTCGGCCTCCTCCAAACTTCGAGAGCTTCTAGATCTCCTCACCCCCATGCTCTGGGGCAATCGCCTGCTGATCATGGATGGGCAAACATGGGAGTCGAGCCAGGCTGCTCGATTTCATCTCCGTCGTATGCTGTGCTCCTCTTGACCTGAGACCTGCTCGGGGCATCGTCCTGCGGCAATAGGAACTTACCTTGCGACGTCGCCTCTCGTCCTCCCGAGTCTCCTGTCTCGCGCCCGATCCACCTCCTGGAGCTTCACCTCGCTCTGGGCTCCACCTGGCTCCCGAAGCTCCACCTCGCACTGGGCTCTCTGCCAGGTAATAATATCCTCTGCTCTCCTTCTTCCCCTCCAGCACAATCCTATCGCCGCGTAACACCCTTAGGATTCCTCCACCAGCTACCGTCCTGTAGCCTCTCGAATCCAGTCTGCTAAGTGAGATAAGATTCCGCCTGAAATCAGGTATGTATCGGACCTCCCCCAATCTCCTCACTGCACTATCATGTGTCCTCCAGCTGACCGTTCCAATGCCTCTGATCGCACAGCTCGATCCATTCGGCAGATATACAGTACCCTCACTGTTCTTCAGAGAGTCAAACTGCTCCTCTCTGCAACATACATGATAGGGGCATGCAGAATCTAATATTCACTGCTGGGAAGAAGTAGATATCTCGTCAGATATCTCCAGGACATCTCCATCTAAATCGCTGCCGGCCGTCGTTACAGCAGCCACCGTCCGATTTTTGAGTTGAGGGCAATCTCTGACTAGATGCCCTAACTCCTCACACCGGTAACACCTGGTTTTGCTCAAGTCCCTCCTGGACTTAGACCGCCCTCGTTGCGATCTCCTGTCGCCCGTCTACTGCCTCCTGCTCCTTCGGAAGCCACCAAAGCTGAGCTACCGCCGCCTAAGCTCGAAGCTGGGTTCTTCCTCCTGAGAACCTCATTCTGGAGTATCGCCGCGGTGACCTCGTCCATCTTAATAGTGCTCTTCCCCACTAGAAGAGCAGTCACCAAGGACTCGTACAAAGGGGGAAGCGACGTCAGCAAAACCAGCGCCCTGATCTTCTCCTCAACATTCTCGCCAACGCTGAGGAGGTTGGTGGGGATCTTCTGGAAGTGGCTCAAATGCTCCTGCACGCTCTGTCCCTCAGTCATCCACAGTTGGTAAAACTGCCTCCAGAGGAAAAGTATGTTGGTGAGAGACTTCGCCATGTACAACTCCTCGAGCTTCGACCACAGCACCGTCGGAGAAGTCTCGCTCAGCATATGGATCACCACCTCATCTGCCAGGTACATGCGGATGGTACTCACCGTCTGCATCTGTAGTCATTTCCAATCCCGCACCTCCATGGTGGTTGGCTTCTCATCGCACAAGAGAGCATCGATCAACCCCTGTTGGATGAGCATGTCCTTCACCCTTGCCTGCCACAAGGAGAAATTGCTCTTACCATCAAACTTGTTGATCTCCATCTTGATTGTTCCTGTCTTCTCCATCTTCAGTCTTACTCACCATCACTGCAATCTGCGTCCTTGAACCACCTTGCTCTGATACCACTTATTGGGTGGATGTCTGGCCAGGATATCACCTCTCAAGACCTTTTCAGTACCACACGATACAGCAGGAAGAAAGAAGAAACAAAACAAAAAGAAAAACAATCAAAATACGTGGATCAGCCACAAAAGGGCTCGCCTCCATGGGGCATGCAAACTTCACTATGAAAAAGAAAATTTTACAAGAGGAGACCTCACCCTCAACCTTTGTACACCCAATTCTCTCTCACCTGAAGTTCTCCTCACAAAAGCTCTCTCTCTCTTGGAAGACCCTCTGAACCCCTGAAGTGCCTGGCGATCGCTATCCAGAAGGCTCCTGCTCTTTCTCTCTCAATGCTTTCGCCTCTCTCTCTCCTCTCGGGTTCGTACGGCTCTGTACGGTGCAGAAATCCAAACCACCCCTTCACTGTTCGTCACAGGGCCCTTTTAAAGGGTTAAACAGAGGTTTAAACTTAATTAGATTAGGTTTAGGAGTCCTTAATCAACCCAAT
Source organism: Elaeis guineensis (assembly GCF_000442705.2). Lineage (NCBI taxonomy): Eukaryota > Viridiplantae > Streptophyta > Magnoliopsida > Arecales > Arecaceae > Elaeis > Elaeis guineensis. Next base: position 62,607,152 of record NC_026005.2, on the reverse strand, counting down.
CAAGTGTCTGAACCGTCGGATCAAGAAACAGATCAACCCACGCCCTCCGATCGTGATCGGTCCATGAAATAGTATCGTGGACCACGTGAAATGCGTGGGAAATGCTTGCGCGGTCCACAGGCCCAGCCGTGGACCACCCAGTCCACGGTGGACTGGGGCAAAGGGCCAGCAGGCCGTTGGGCCTGGGCCGGCCCGCTCCCGTGCGCGGGCCTGCACGTGCCTGGGCCGCGCGCCCGCCTGGGCCGCTCGCCTGCGTGGGTCGCGCGTCCCATGCGCCGCCGCCTGCGGCCGCGCCGCTGCCGCCCGCCGCCGGTCGCAGGTGGTCCTCCACCGCCTCGAATCTCGTGCCGACTTCAAAAGCTCGTATCTCCTCCATCCGAGCTCCGTTTCAGGTGATCTTGATCTTGTTGGACTACGTTTTTTACCGCGAACCTCGTTGTGAGCTCAATATGGGTTGAATCTTGAGGCATCAAATCCTAACAGTCCAAATCTCCAAAGACATCACAGTCCCCTGTGTTGATCGTGACCATTGAAGAAGTCTATAAATAGGGGTCATCTCCCTCTTTGTTCTTCTTCTGATTCCAGTGCCTTCATTCTCAGCCTCTGAACCTTTGTCTTTCTAAAGTTTTAGGGTCCCTGGATGATTTAGGCTCCATCGGCCATCTCTTTCCTCATCGGTCTTCATCGTCATCAGTCCTTCATCATCGTCGGTTCTTCATTGTCGTTGGTTCTTCCTGAAGGTTAAGCCTCTTTTCCCCTCTTCTTTAAGTTTCTATCTTAATTTTTCGATTTTTTATCTTGATGGCTTCTTCTTCTGGAGAGGCCACCATCACTCTTGAGATACGCATCAAGGCCGCTGACCAAGCACTCCAATATCGTCGACTCATCGAAGAGTTGATGAAGATGGTGATGCTGCCTACCGACTAGAACGTTAGGAAGGTCTGCCCAATCGCGAAGATTCTCTCGGGCTCTTATGCTTCATTGTTATCAGTAAGTCTTCGACCATTCTTCTTCGGAATTGAATCAACAATTCTTTTGTCGAATAGTTATTGCCCGAATAAATGACTTAACTAACTTTATGATTTTTTTTTTTTTGCAGTTGGCACACTACACAACAATTCTATATGAGAGGTTGATCGCCTTCGCATGACTCAACTCCCAGCTTGAAGATAAGGCTCAAATTGCTCATGCTAGGGCTGAAGTTGTCGAAAAACTTCTTCATGCTGCCGAAGAGTGGAAGAAGAAATATCAAGAGAAGATCGCTCCGAGGAGGCCATGTTGGCATCTTTGGAGACCTAGCAGAAGAAAGATAAGGAGGAGTTCGAAAAATTGAGGGCCAACTACCAAAAGAAGATGTAGTCGGTAGAATCCACCTTCAATGAGGAAAGGGGCATGTGGCAGAAAGCTGAAAAGTCTGTCCATGAGCTAAAGGATAAATTATCGATAACAGAAACTCGAATCCAGGAGGTAGCTTCTCGAGCTTTGATCGAATTTCAAAAGTCCAAGGAGTATGAGGATGAGCTTGCCGAATGCTCCATGGACGCATACCAAATCGGGTTCGAGGACTGTAAGAAGGCCATCAGCTGACTGCAGCTCAAGTTGGACCTGAGCGGGTTGCGACTGGATAATCTCCCATGCGAGGGAGTTTCGAAGAGCGACGGAGAAGAAGATGCCGCAGAAGACCATCCTCCACCTTCTTAGGCTATTTTTTTTCTGCCTTGTACTTTTTGTTTTCCTCAGCTTTGTAATGAACTCCTTTTTCAATGAAATGATCTTCTTTTATTTAAATTTCAATTTGAATGTTTGCACATTTTTTTCTTCTTTGCTTATTTCTACAAAAATGACTAAGTAAAGTAGTCGGCAAGACTAAATAAGATAGTCAGTAAGAAGCTACAAACTCATAATCGAATAGTTCACAATTGAGTAGATAGACTTAAAAATTTTTTAAGTCACATAGTCGATTTTTGTAGATGAACTTTATCGGATCTAAGTCATAGTTGTAGATTATTTGTTGTAGATCGTTCCATTGAGTCGGAACTTAATCATTTAGAGAGAATTTTTTCATCCTATTTCAGACCAATTGATCCTTAGTCAATCAAGAGCAAACTGACTATCTTTTATCCGCTTTGGCCTGCATGCAATCTGTAGCTTAATCGCTTGCGATTTTTGAGCTGTAGTCGGTACGCTTGTGGTTGTTGGACCCTATGGCTTATTATTTTGCTTTTCGTTAATTGGGTATTAGTCGAATAACGTTTCATCGGGTACTAGCCGACGGTGCAATTGTTTGGCTGGATTTTAAGCAACCAATTTATTTGATAAAATATCAAGTATTTGAATTATTCGATGTAAAATTGTAGAAAAAAAAACTTTTATTTATAAGGTATTCTTACTGGTAGTACATTCGTAGATTTTTGATATTCCAAACAAGAATTTAAGTCTCGTCGGGATGGGGGCCATCCCGACCGTCCCTCCCATTCCTCTATGATTCCGACACCTGGGATGGGGCGGGTTCCCAAAATGAGTAACCGACCTCTATCCCGACTGTCCCTCCTTGTTCTCGATCAGATCACGCATCGGTACGGCCATCTCAGTCGGGATGGACACTATTTTTCCCCTTCGATTGACGAATCGGGAGGAGAACTAGAGGAGAATGAGAGGGAAGGAGTGATACTGACCTTTTCACCTGTTGCCGTTGTCTTCATCACCAGGAGAGAGGAGGACAGTCGGGAGGGAGGAGCTGGGAGAAGCACGGATGGGAGAGAGTAGCCACTTGGGGAGAAGAATGGAGGGGACTGGAGAGAGAGGAGAAAGGAAAAGGAAGGAGGCGTTTGGATTTTTAACGAGGAAACAAGGGAGAAGGGAGGAGGGAGGAGCGGAGGGGAGGAATAGCCGATCTGTCAAAAGTAGAAATCCTCAAAACTCACTAGTCGTTTTGCCTCTTTCGGCCTGATGCCAATTATAAGGCCCACCCAAATCTCAAAGCATCAAATGACCTGTGCTTTCCCCTATCCATGTGCACGTATTGGCTCCACGAGCACGTGATTTGAGTATGTGCTTGTGAATCTGTAAGCGTGTGATTGCTTTGCGCACCCCTGCATGTGATTTTTTTTTTGGTAAAAGCCTATGCGTGATTCGATCGATGCCTGCGCATGACTGATTCTGCCCGCATCCACATCCAACGGTCTTCACAACATCCAACGGTCTTCCCAAGGATATAATTTAGTTCCTATAAATTCTTACATCCTACTCTCAATTTTCATATCCACAACATTCCCATTCAATAAGTTCTCACAAACAAAAATATTATTTTTAAGCATCTCGGAACCTTATCTGAGAAAGGAGAGGAGGGAAGATTCTGCAATTCATACAACAGACATGAAAGGACTCGCAAGTGGTATTTCTACTCCCATCCATTATTTTTATATTTCATGCTATTATCAAATAATTTTTTTTTATTTTTAATAAATAAGCTAATAATCTAATACAAAAGTATGCTCAATAGTTTTATAGCACTGTCCTGCCACTATGAACCATGCCCTTGATTTATATAATCAACCAAATATTTTTGAGATATTGACACTAAATATTATAAAATTTCTTTAATGGTCTTGCATTTACCATTAATTTAAGCAACACATGATCCTCACCAGCAGGTCTATCCTCCATTATAGCTTTTTGATGTGCAACAAGCATCCTATTTAACATTTTTTTTTTGTGATTTATTTTCACAAATTCTATTATATGTGAGGGTTTGCCTATGTAGTTGATGACTTCTGTTATATATGAGGGTTTACAAAGTCTGGTTTGAGAGCTATGATGAATGGAGGGCTTCCAAATATGCAAGGATTAATGATGGACGACGTGTTGAGAGTATTATATTGAGTAATAATTTTTGAAATAGGTGTTCTGAGGTGGTTAAGGTAGTAGTGCCCTTGTATATAGTACTATGGATAATGAATACTGAGAAATTTTCTCAAATAGGCTATGTATATCCCAAGATATCTGCCAATAAAGAAGAGATTATAGCAGTAGTAGGATAGAAGAAAGCAGCACTATATTTATGTGGGAAAAATTCAGTGCAAGGATAAAATGATAATTTTAAAATTTTTTCAAAATTATGATTTTATAGTGAAAAAATATTAATTAATCTAATTAATTAACATAAAATTATCCTACACTAGGATCTAAATATGATATATAGCATGCATTCATTTAAATTTGAAATTTAAATTCGAATAGTAAATATTTTACTGTAATGTGTTCAGAACACAATACCTTTGTGCGGATAGTAGATCGCCGCAATCTGATCACTGTTGGGAGAGTCTGATCGTCGTGACACAGCCACACAGCGTGTCTGGTCTCTGTGGATCATTCACACGAAGCTCTCGATCTGATCGACTCCTCACGAGTGCTAGCTCGTTGTAGAGCCCTTTTGACGACAGATGCTGATCGAACTCCTTCGATCGACGTCTATCGATTCTTCGGACACTTCGGATCATCAACAGACGTGCTTGAGAGGATGTTGAAGATCTTCCTGAGATTTTGTGGGCTCACAATACTCGTAGCTCACTTTCTCACTTCCCGAATCCCAGGCTAAAACTCTAGGGAACTCATCAGAAACCTTGCATCCACTTTTCTTTCTTTTTCTCTTGGAAGGATATAGACTTTCTTCTCACACACAAGACTTTCTCACACCCCAAAATTTTTCTCCAAAAATATTCTTCCTACACGCCCCACTCTTCTCCTCCTTTTATAACAACGTCAAACGTCTTATCCAAAAGAAAGGATAAAGATGAGTAATTGCACATTTGAATTCAAATCAAATTTTAAATTCAAATGGACACTAACTCATCCCTTATCCACTAAAGGCGTGAGGCGTGGCTAAAATTGTGCATGGAGTGATTTCATGAGAAATCTTTTCTCATGTAATAAATGGGGCGTAAAAAAAGGGATAAGACGCAATAATTGATTGCCCATTCAAATTCAAATTTTATTTTGAATTTGAATGGCCAACCAATCATTCTTATCCATTCATTTGGCACATTAAAGTGGGGCGTGGAGAGGGCTTGGCGTGAGGAAAAAATTTATGAGAAGTTCCTTCTCATGAATTCAAATGGGTGCAATGGAAGTGAGGTGGCGCATGGAGATTGGGTCAAGGTGGTTTCATTATTTAAACCAACCTAATTGAACCAAATAAGTTAGGTCCAATTAGACTAATTTAAACCTAACTTAATTAGGCTTAATTAGGTTCAATAAAATTTTAATCAAATCAAAAATTGACTAAGTCCAATCCTTGATCAAATCAGGGACCAAACCATCTCGACGATTAGGTCAACTCTTAACCTAATCGGGTCAAACCCAACTGAATCCAATTCAATTGGACTTGATTCAAAAATAATTACTCCATCAAATTGAGTTAATTAGCGATCAAATTACTAATTAAATCTCTCATAAATACTGAATCCAAATCCGATGGGCAATCGGATATCAAAATTCATCGATATGCAACCCTGATCGAAAAGTCCCAACCAGTGGGACTCTTGACCCCGGTACCCATAATGTGTGGAACTCGTGATCAAAGAATCCTGATTCTCGATCACTGAGTTTCAAACATGTAGGATTCTACACCAGCCATTAGATCAGATAGGAACCTCTAATGTGTGTGACTCCGCAGGTTCGAACCTAAGCCGGTAGCACAAGAACCAATTCTTGTACTAATCGAAGGACCATCTAGCAATGGTACCCGATGTTCGGATAGGTTGAAGAGTCACAATCGCAACACTCAGAACCTACATGAATATGGTTACTGTATAATTCATCCTTTTGACCCCTGTGTTTAGGATGACTCAGGGTTAAACTGTCAACCCTGATCAGATCATCCGAATCGTGCTCAACTCAAATAGTCCTGTGACTCCTCACAAGGACTACCCTGGCCAAGGTTTTGCTAAATTGAAATACGACTGTACATAACTCCTAAACTGGAGTGGTCAATCCCATCTTGACATATGCACCGACAAGTCAAGTACTTGATTATACCCAGCAGCCTTCCGTCACTGAATTAAAAATTTAGGTAGTCCAGTGCCTAAGTGCAGTGAGTTGCTTGCAAGTCATCGTGGTGGTCTCAGGTCGGAGGGATATTTATACCCATATTCCATCGGAGCAAATCTTGACAGTAGAAATAGCTCCAGAGTCGGTCATATTCAGTGCAGATGTACCCTTACATCTCACTTGTATGCCATACCAGTGTCTCCACACTCATTGGTTAAGAGGACAACCAACCTATATGGCACACAACGACCTATGCTTGATAAACGTTGTCGTCCTTGATAACAACGTATCATTTGGTCGCGAACAGATTTAAGGACTAAACGACAAATCCTCCTTTGTCGAGTCTAAATAGTCCTAAGGACTTCACCACAACATAGGAGTTCATTAGAAGATAAAATATTTTATGATGAAAAATATCAAAATAATTTTTATTAATTCATAATTTATGTACAAATACAAAAATGAGCACAACCGTCAACAGGCTGACGATTGACTTTGGGACACTATTCTCAACAATCTCCCACTTGACCTAAAGCCAATCGGTGCAGTATCTAATATCCATCTTCGACTTGTAGTTGTCGAACTCCTTCACCGTAATGGCTTTAGTGAATGGGTCAGCCAAGTTCTCCTTTCCATCGATCTTCTGAAGATCGACGTCACCTTGATCCATAATTTTTTGGATGAGATGGTAGCGGCGCAGAATATGCTTCGTCCGCTGGTGTGCCTTTGGTTCCTTCGCCTGAGCAATGGCTCCAGAGCTGTCACAGTAGAGCAGAACTGGACCAACAAGGGAGGGTGCTACTCCGAGCTCGGTGATGAATTTTCTCAGCCACACCGCTTCTTTGGCAGTATCTGATGCAGCGACATACTCCGTCTCGCAAACTGAATTAGCCACTGGTCCTTAGTATTTCTTAAATACTTCAGGATGGTTTTAACAACCTTCCAATGATTCTCTCCTGGATCAGATTGGTATCTACTCACTACCCCAAGTGAGTATGCCACATCTGATCGTGTACATGTCATGGTGTACATGATAGATCCTACTGTCGAAGCATATGAAATTCTACTCATACGCTCTCTCTCTTGAGGTGTTGTCGGATAATCCCTCTTCGGGAGAAAAATTCCATGGCCTATCAGAAGATAGTCTTTCTTGAAATTCTTCATGTTGAACCTCTTCAGCATAGTATCAATATACGTGGACTGAGATAAATCAAGCAACCTTTTAGATCTATCCCTATAGATCCTCATCCCTAGGATGTACAAAGCTTCTCCCAGATCCTTCATGGAAAACTGTGACGACAGCCAAATCTTTATTCCCTGTAATGCAGGGACATCATTCTCGATTAAGAGAATGTCATCCACATACAATACAAGAAATACTACTACTGGACCATTAGTCCACTTATAAATGCAGGGCTCTTCTCCATTCTTAACGAAGCCATACGTCTTGATCGTCTTATCAAAACATATGTTCCAACTCCGTGATGCCTGCTTAAGTCCATAAATGGACCTCTATAGCCTACACACCTTAGACTCATCTGTGGATGTGAATCCTTCAGGTTGTATCATATATACCTCTTCATCCAGCTCTCCATTTAGAAAAGCTGTCTTCACATCCATCTACCAGATTTCATAGTCCAGATGGGCAGCTATCGCAAGCATAATCCGAATGGATTTGAGCATTGCCACAGGAGAAAATGTCTCGTCATAGTCTATACCATAACGTTGACGATATCCCTTGGCAACCAGATGGGCTTTATAGGTTTCCACCTTTCCGTTTGCGCCTCTCTTCCTCTTGAAGACCCATTTACAGCCTATAGGTTTTACTCCTTCAGGTGGGTCAACCAATGTCCATACATTGTTGACCTTCATAGACTCCATTTCGGATTTTATGGCCTCTAGTCATTTCTCAGAGTCAGGTCTCTGCATTGCATCCATGTAGGTGATCGGATCCTCATCGTTTTCATCAAGTTCGATAGGATTACCGTCTCGGATCAAGAAACCATAGTATCTGTCCGGTTGACGTGGTACTCTACCAGATCGCCTTAAGGGTGCTTGAACAATGGGCTCCGGATCTGATCTAACCAAGTCCGGTTCAGGTTCAGTAACTTGTGTCGATTTTTTCACCTGTCGAACTTCGTCAAATTCGACCTTAGAGGCAACAGTCCCTTCACCAAGGAACTTCTTTTCCAAAAAGATTGCCTTAAGGCTGACAAACACTTTTCGCTCATCATCTAGGTAGAAGTAATACCCTTTGATCTCTTTTGGGTACCCTATAAAATTACACTTGTCAGACCTAGATCCAAGCTTGTCCGTAATTAAACATTTAACATAAGCCAGACACCCCCAAACCCTAAGGTGCGAGAGTACTGGCTTACGTCCTATCCATATCTCATATGGCGTTTTGGTTACAGACTTACTCGAAACTCTATTTAGAAGGTAACAAGCCGATTCGAGCGCATATCCCTAGAGGAAGATTGACAGACCAGCAAACCCCATCATGGATCGAATCATGTCCAACAAGGTCCGATTCCTCCTTTCAGATACACCATTATGTTGTGGTGTTCCAGGAGGAGTCCACTGAGAGAGAATCTTATTCTTCCCAAGATATGTCAGAAAATCATTGGAAAGATATTCACCTCCTCGATCAGATCGAAGAGTTTTAATACACATTCCAGTTTATTTTTCTACCTCATTTCGAAATAGTTTGAATAATTCAAATGACTCTGATTTATGCTTCATTAAATAGACATACCCATACCTCGATAGGTCATCTGTGAAGGTTATGAAGTAAAAATATCCACCTCTTGCACTTGAGCTCATGGGTCCACATACATCAGAATGTACCAGACCCAAGAGTTCACTGGCTCGCTCACCTTTTCCAGTAAAAGGTGATTTGGTCATTTTACTAAGAAGACAGGACTCACAGGTTGGAAGTGATTCACAATCACCTACTTCAAGAATTTCTTCTTGAGCCAATCTGTTTATCCTGTTCTTATTGATATGATCTAGCCTACAGTGCCAAAGGTAGACTTCTGACACATTATCTATTCTAGGGCATTTACCGGAGGTTTGAACCATATTAACAGGTTGTGATAGATAGTAAATTCCATTATTAAGTTATCCAACAAACATTGTAACACCATTCAAAATGATATTGCAAATATTTCTTTTTATTAAAAATTGATAATCGTTCATGGCCAAAAGACCTACAGAAATAATATTTAATAAAAAGCTTGGACAATAGTGACATTCACTCAAAATTATATTTCGAGAATTGATTACAAGGTTCATGATTTCTAATGCTAGAACTGGAACTTTGCTTCCATCTCCAACGTTCAGGAATCTATCGCCTTCATCAAATCTCTTACTGACCTGCAGATCCTGCATCGAATTGCAAATATGATAAAGGCTTCCGGTATCCAATACCCAGGCAGTAGTATCACAAATAAAAAAATTGCAAGGTGTTATCATATAAGTACCTTGCTTCTTCTTTGGCCTGTTCGGGTCCAATGAGGCAATGTATAGAGGACAGTTCCTCTTCCAGTGCCCCTGCTTCTTGCAAAAGAAGCACTCCGTCTGACTCTGGTCGAGCTTGCGCTTCTTGGTCTGACCCTGTGCAGACATCCCAGCATGCGGCTACACCTTCTTATTCTTCTTCTTCTTGTTCTTCTTTCCTTTCTTAAAGGGTTGACGACCAGAAGAAGACCCTCCCACAATATTTACCGACTCCTTATGGAGCTGGTGGTCCTTCTCAAAGTTCTGCAGCAACCCCAACAAGCCGTGGTAGTTCACTGCAGGCTTTGTCATTCGAAAATGAGTAAGGAAGGGAAGGAAGGATTTGGGCAGAGAATTAAGGATCGCATCCTTATCGAGCTGCTCGTGCTGGAAAAAACTCAGTTTACTTAGGTGCTCAATCATTTCGATCATGTACAGTACATGATCAGTGACTGAGGCTCCATCCCTCATCCGAGCATTAAAAATGGCACAACTAGTTTTGTGCCTTTCAACGTCGTCAGGCGTGCCAAAGGAGTCGTTCAACATTTGAAGCATCTCCTGTGGCTGGGCATTCTCGAACTTGCGGCTGAACTCATCATTCATTGCCGCCAGCATAATGCACCGAACGGTGGTGCGATGTTGAGCCACTTCTAGTAAGTGTCTCGGACCGTCCCTCTAGCGTTCGAGGCTGGCTCCTCAAGTGCTGGATCCGTTACTACATAAAAGATCCGTTCATGCTCAAGGATGATTTTTAATTTTCGATACCAGCTATCGAAATTAGGTCCCATGAGCTTGTCATTATCTAATAATGACCGGAGCGACAGGGTAGTGGCCATAGCTTTGTAAAGGAAAATCAGACCTATATTAGTACATAAATTATTAATACTAAAGAGTTGTACTTTATTCTAAAGTTTCTCCCAGTATTTTTACGAACTGGTAGCCTCAGCTTCCAATTCGAGGAATTACTTTAATTTCTTAGTGGGTACTAGAATCCACACAGACTACACACGAGCCCAACTTTGGTTGGTCAACCCATGTGCATCTATGGGTAGGTTCATAACCAGTTATTTCTCTAAACAACTTCTAATAATTGATTTTGCCCCAGAACCTAATCAGTAGGCTTTGGCCTCCACTGAAAAGATCTGATTAGGTCCAACCATTAACATGATTTGATTTGATGAATCGGATCAATAAATGATCAGGCCCGACTTTGGCCAGCCAACCTGACCACCATCAGAAAGACTCAAACCAAATTATCATATTATGAATGATAATTTCATTAGTCAATAAGCACCAGGCCTTTGGGCCTCCAATGATTATTAAACTAATAGACTCATTATCATTCACTTAATGGGAGGCTATGACTTAGTTATCATTATAACTTAATCATTTTAGGGATCGAATAATTTTTGAGGATTTTATTAAAGGATAGATGAGAAGAAAAATATCCAGTCAATTTCAATCCTCCCACTGACTTCACCAAGTCAGATTAAAAAAGATTTAATTAAAGCCGGCATTAGGAGCACCTAAATCAGTCACACTGATTTACCTAATGACATAGGTGAGCCCTAATCACCAAGTGATCTAATCAAAACCTAATTCACCAGGTTGGCCAGGTAAGTGAGATCAGTGGTGGGGATAAGCCATTAACTCGTCAGAGATCAAATCACTATGAGTAGCTCCCGTTTAAAAACTACTGGTCAAACTGCCAAACTTACCTTAGACACCAACCGGTTCATTAGTTTTAATTTGATCAACTTAGTAAATAGGGTTCCACCGTGTAGCCATGAATTAAGTCTATCTTGATCTAGTTAAAGACATGGACCCATTCAACTACAACTATTGAAGTTGAGTCTAGAGTATCCTTGACCTAATCTAATTCAACTTTTGATTAGATTTGACCAATTACTCTAATTTAGTCCATTTCTTTAAGCTAACCTTAGGTCTAACCCAATTATGGACCTAATCCATCTAACCCATTGACCCACAAGTTTATGCAATTGTCTTAGGTCTTAATTCACAATTCTAGACCTACTAGACAACACTTAATTCTTTTAATTAAGTATTTGGGCTGATGGGTCAGGGTTTGATATTTCGAAAATAATTTTTAAATTTGAAAGGTTTTATTTTCTGTTCACCAAATATGTTAACTCATTTCACAAATAGATCAACACATTTCATAAATAGCAATCCTATTGCTAATTATATAACAGAAAATAACTCAATCAAAATAAATCATGAATATTCCTTTAGATCTAATCTAACACATTCATAATAAATTTCACAATTGAACCTTTACAATTAATTTCTTTCGCTGCTTCATCTGCATGAGATATAATTACAGCGGTACCCCTACCGCCATAGGAGACCCCATCGAATGGGAGGAGAGGGCCTTTAAACCCTACTTTTCTCCTATAACCGGATGGCCATGGCAACCAACCCAATTCGATTACTTGCTACTTGGATCAAGTATATCTAAATATACCAATTTTAAAATTTAAATTTCAAATTTTAAATTTCAAATTTTAAATTTTAAATTTTAAATTTCAAATTTCAAACAAATTTCAAATTTTAAATTTCAAAATTTTGAATTTCAAATTTTGAATTTTAAATTTTAAATTTTAAATTTAAAATTTCAACCAAATTTCAAATTTTAAATTTTAAAATTTTGAATTTTGAATTTTGAATTTCAAATTTCAAAATTTAAATTTCAAAATTTGAATTTCAAATTTTTGAAATTTGAATTTTGAATAACTTTCAAAATTCAAAATTTAAATTTTGAATTTCAAATTTCAAATTTAAACTTTTAGATTACAACTTAATCTACGCATGCAAGTATATATATCATATCTAAGAACCCGCTCTGATACCATTTGTGGGGAAAATTCAGTACAGGGGTAAAATGGTAATTTTAAAACTTTTTCAAAATTATGATTTTACAGCAGAAAAATATTAATTAATCTAATTAATTAACATAAATTTATCTTATACTAGGATCTAAATATGATATATAGCATGCATTCATTTAAATTTGAAATTCAAATTCGAACAGTAAATACTTTATTGTAATGTGTTCAGAACACAATACCTTTGTGCGGGTAGTAGATCGCCGTAATCTGATCATCGTTGGGAGAGTCTGATCATCGCAATGCAGTCACACAGCGTGTCTGACCTCTACAGATCGTCCACACGAAGCTTCCGGTCTGATCGACTCCTCACGAGTGCCAGCTCGTTGTAGAGCCCTTTTGACGGCAGATACTGATCAAACTCCTTCGATCGATGTCTGTCGATTCTTCAGACACTTTAGATCATCAACAGACGTGCTTGAGAAAATGTTGAAGATCTCCCTGAGGTTTTGTGGGCTCACGACACTCGTAGCTCACTTTCTCACTTTCCGAACCCCAGGCTAAAACTCTAGGGAACTCACCAGAAATCTTGCACCTACTTTTTTTTCTTTTTTTTTTTTCTCTTGGAAGGATATGGACTTCCTTCTCACGCACAAGACTTCCTTACGCCCCAGAATTTTTCTCCAAAAATCTTCTTCCTACATGCCCCACTCTTCTCCTCCTTTTATAACAATGTCAAACGTCTGATCCAAAAGAAAGGATAAAGATGAGTAATTGCACATTTGAATTCAAATCAAATTTTAAATTCAAATAGACACCAACTCATCCCTTATCCACTAAAGGTGTGAGGCGTGGCTAAAATTGTGCATGAAGTGATTTCATGAGAAACATTTTCTCATGTAATAAATGGGGCATAAAAAAAGGGATAAGGCGTAATAATCGATTGCCCATTCAAATTCAAACTTTATTTTGAATTTGAATGGCCAACCAATCATTCTTATCCATTCATTTGGCACATTAAAGTGGGGCATGGAGAGGGCTTGGCGTGAGAAAAAAATTCATGAGAATTTCCTTCTCATGAATTCAAATGGGTGCAATGGAAGTGAGGTGGCGCATGGAGATTGGATCAAGGTGGTTTCATTATTTAAACCAACCTAATTGAACCAAATAAGTTAGGTCTAATTAGACTAATTTAAATCTAACTTAATTAGGCTTAATTAGGCTCAATAAAATTCTAATCAAATCAAGAATTGACTAAGCTCAATCCCTGATCAAATCAGGGATCAAACCATCTCGATGATTAGGTCAACTCTTAACCTAATCGGGTCAAACCCAACTGAATCCAATTCAATTGAACTTGATCCAAAAATAATTACTCCATCAAATTGAGTTAATTAGCGATCAAATCACTAATTAAACCTCTCATAAATACTGAGTCCAAATCCGATGGGCAATCGGACATCAGAATTCATCGATATGTAACCTTGATCGGAAAGTCCCAACCAATGGGACTCTTGACCCCGATATCCATAATGTGTGGAACTCATGATCAAAGAATCCAGATTCTTGATCACTGAGTCTCAAATATGTAGGATTCTACACCAGCCATCAGATCAGATAGGAACCTCTAATGTGTGTGACCCTGCAGGTTCGAACATAAGCCGGTAGCACAGGAACCAATTCCTGTACTAATCGAAGTGACCATCTAGCAATGGTACCCGACGTTCGGATAGGTCAAAGAGTTGCAATCGCAATACTCAGAACCTACATGAATATGGTTACTGTATAATTCATCCTTTTGACCCCTGTGTTTAGGATGACTCAGGGTTAAACTGTCAACCCTGATCAGATCATCCGAATCGTGCTCAACTCAAACAGTCCTGTGACTCCTGACAAGGACTACCCTGGTCAAAGTTTTGCTAAATTGAAACATGACTGTACACAGCTCCTAAACTGGAGTGGTCAATCCCATCTTGACACACGCACCGACAAGTCAAGTACTTGACTACACCCAGCAGCCTTCCGTCACTGAATTAAAAATTCAGGTAGTCCAGTGCCTTAGTGCAGTGAGTTGCTTGCAAGTCACCGTGGTGGTCTCAGGTCGGAGAGATATTTATACCCATATTCCATTGGAGCAAATCTTGACAGTAGAAATAGCTCCGGAGTCGGTCACGTTCAGTGCAGATGTACCCTTACATCTCACCTGTATGCCATATCAGTGTCTCTACACTTATTGGTTAAGAGGACAACCAACCTATATGGCACACAACGACCTATGCTTGATAAACGTTGTCGTTCTTGGTAACAACATATCATTTGATCGCAAACAGATTTAAGGACTAAACGATAAATCCTCCTTTATCGAGTCTAAATAGTCCTAAGGACTTCACCACAACATAGGAGTTCATTAGAAGATGAAATATTTTATGATAAAAAATATCAAAATAATTTTTATTAATTTATAATTTATGTACAAATACAAAAATGAGCACAACTGTCAACAGACTGACGATTGACTTTGGGACACTATTCCCAATAATTTATGCATCATTGAGGACAGATAAGAAACTCAAATAAAGAAGGAATTGCACTTAGCAGATAAAATTTATTTTAATCTCGACTCTTACTCATCCTTTATCGAATAAACTATGAATATCTTTATTTTTAATTAATATTATTCTTATTTTTTGTACAGTCTATTATTTAAATCTTAAATATCAATTTGACTATAATATTGCCTTGGATGAGGAGCTTCTGATGGCCCTGAAAAATATGGTGCATAGGTTAGAAGGTGATCTGGACTTGGCTACAGAAACTATAAGTGAGGTAATAAATGAGTAGATGCTTATTATAGTAGGATTATTGATATATTTTTAAATTATATTAATTTATTAAAAATTTAAAATTAAATGATCTTCAATGAGAAGTCTATATTGATTAGATAGGAAAAAAATTTTCGAAAGAAGAAAGAGAGCTTTGGAGAACAAGGAGCACACTGATCCATATCCAAAATATCACTAGGTATTAATATGAGACTAATTTTTATTATCTTTACATCTATGTATAGTTGAGGATTTAAATATTCATATACATATATTTATTTGAATGTAAGAGAGTGGTGGGTCCAGTGGGATACATCCACACCAAATCTAAAAAAAATTATCATTCAAATTTTATCACAGACTGTCTCATCAAATGGATGCGAGTGCAATTAGAGTATATTTGCTCTGATCCATATAAAAAACAAAAATCATCTAACCTCACAAAGATTAAGAGATCTAATTTTTGTCCACTATAATATGAGGTTAAAGCTCAAGTATGTCAATGAGAAAAAAGAGCTCAGACAAGATGACCCATTCGAAGAGGATTTTATCCATGATGAGGAGGATCCTATGTTGAGCTGGATCACAAATCAAGAAGCATGAGACCCATTGATGTTGGATGAGCCAGGAGATCTTCCCCGACCATACAAAATAATAGCGCATGAAGCAGGAATACAAGATGTGGACCAATGGATAGCCTCTCATTTATCCCTCATTCAGAGTGAAATGCGAGATACTGGTAGAGACGATGGTGGATTGAAAACAAGCAATTTGAAGATTCCGATCAATGATTTGATCGTAGAATGTTTAGTTTAAGACATCAAACAAGGATCTTCAAAGATAACTAGGGCATTGGGACCAGTAGTAGAAGTAAAATAAATCAACAAGCAAAGGCTAGTCAGAGCTCGAAAGGGAGTCGAGAGTTTCAGTTGAGGAGAGATATGCAAAGTCCAAATCAAAAAGAAAGACAATAATTGATGCACTAGAGACTATTAATGATGTGCAGATTCAAGATGGTCATACTGAAACATCTAAGCTCTCAGATTTCATTGCCTAGATCATCTCATGATAATAGTGACGATGATAATGATAGCAAAAGTGATGATGGATCTGATGATTATGATAGTCAGGGTGGAGGGGGTGGTGAAGCATATGAGATCAGTCCTTTCACTGAAGAAGCATATTTTACCCATGCTACACAGGATTAGGACCATGGAGCTAGATCCAGATCTAGATATCAGGATGAAGAAGAGTTGCTGTCCCATAGAAGGAGGGAAAAAAGAATTGCTGCAGGATGTGGCATACAGGCTATAGATATTTGAAATTATTTTTATGAAGAGTTGAGAATAACTAAAGAACGTCGACGTCAAGCATATCCAGAGTTTATGGCATAGATGGATAAAGAAGCTTGGAGAAGTAAATTAGAGTCTGAACAAGCTAGATCGTCATCATCATTAATCAGAATAGGATCTGTTGGAGCATCAAATAGCCAAAGTACATATTATGACCCTTCTTTTTCTATAAATCATACAGATATATCCTTCCAATAGTCATATCCTGAGGAGTACTCTTATATGCAGTATCCACCTTTATATGGATACTTTTTCGGACCATAGTATGGTATTACCTCTCAATATCCTAATCATGGATGGGTAGTTTCTTACCCAATGTACTATCAAGAGGGTTATCCTGGATAATATCAAATATAAGATGAACAAAAATGGGCTCAGTATTAAAATTGATATCATATTCATGGCTTGAATTATGAGTAAGATCCAAATATTTATGAGCATCATAGGTATTCCACTTGAAATTAGTAGTAAATTTGATATGTTTATCTTAAACTGATGAATCTATTTTATGTAACATTGAAAATTAAAATTATTAGCATATTTATATTTTTATGTACAAGTGACTAAGCTCAAATTGTATGGATTACAGTTTTTCATCAAACTTCGATATTTTTATTTTATCAAATACTTATAGATACATCAAATATGAGAAATCTTCGCTTCATAATCAACAAATAATCTTCAATAACCTAGAAGATCATAATGCATCAGAGTGTTAGTATTAGATAGAATCGATCTATTATAACTATATCACTTTTAAAGTTCAAATATATTTAAATAATAAATAGACCAGTAAAATTTTAATATAAATTCAAAAAATACTATCTATATATATAAATGGGTGTTCCAAGTACATACCGGGATGCCTGATTGGGACGGCCATCGGGACAAGGTAGGATGTGGGACATCCCGTTCCAGCAGAAAATTGGGACGGCCCCATCCCATGAGATTTAAAACCTTGATTTCAAGTTTGAAAAATTTCTGTACTGTTTAAATTCTCAAGTTTGTACTCCCTTGATCATAAAACTGCTGAAATCTTATAGGGGCCCTCTCAAAGCAGAGAGAGTTTTTCTTGCTCGGTCGGTTTGGAGACTTTGACTCTTCTAAGGACTAGGTCTCCCACTCAAAAGATCTTGAGCTTGACTTAGGAGTTATAGTATCGAGCTATCCTTTGTTGATAAGAAGCCATCCTTAGTTAAGCTTGTCTTAGAGTTTCATCGAGCAAATCTAAATCACCTTGTCGCTTGTCCAAATTGGTCGGTTTGTCGTAATGTTCCACCTGAGTCAAAGATAGGCCGATTTCTATCAAGATCATGGCTTCTGTCCCGAATGTCAATTTAAAAGAAGTCTCTGCAATTGAGATCTGAGGAGTTGTTTGATAAGACCATAGGACACTGTAGAGTTCATCGATCCAACTTTCTTTGGTTTAACCAATTTTTGTTTTTAGACATTGTAGTATTGTCCTATTGATTACCTTAGCTTCTTCATTAGATTCGGATGTCCGATCGAAGTAAGTTTGTGGATGATATGATACTTCGCATAAAACTCTTCAAACTTGGCATTGTTGAATTATCGACCATTATCGATGATAATCACTTGGGGTAGACCAAATTAACAAATAATGGATTTCTATAGAAAGTCAGTAGTCTTTTTTTTTGTTATTTATGCCAGCGGTTCAGCCTCTACCCACTTGGTGAAATAGTCGATGGCTACAATGATGAACCTTCTTTATCCACTAACAAATAAAAAAAGATCGAGTATATTGACTCCCCATTGATCAAATGACCAAGGTACCGAAATGTCGTAAGATGACTCAACGGAAGTCTTGGATATTGGCAAACCTTTGACATTTGTCGCACTTCTGCACTAAGTTAGCAGTATCCTTTTGTATGGTTGGCTAATAATATCCTTGCCGAAGGATTTTATTGGACAGTGATTTGCCCCCCAAGTGGTTGCCATAAATACCCTCGTATACCTTTCGAAGAGCATAGTCAGCTTCGGAAGGTCGAAGACACTTGAGTAGAGGCAAAGACACTGATCTTTAGTACAGCTAATTGTCGATGATCATGCATTGAGCCACCAATCTTTTCATTCAGCGTGCCTCAATAGAATCTGGTAGCAAGATTTCGTTAGTCAAAAATTTGACGAACGGATCAATCCAACTTGATTCATGATCGATCTGGATTGGATGTACTTCTTCTTCAGAATCAATATTGAGATTCTCAAGATGCTTGATGAAGATTTTTTTCAGCTCACTATAGCTAGAAGTAGTAAGCTGTGATAAAGAATCAGCTCAGGCATTCTCCGAGTGGGGGATGCGAAAGATCTCAAAATAGTCAAAATTTATTTGCAGAGATCTAAGCTTCTGTAAATACCTGAGAAGAGTAGGATCTCGAGCCTTATATTCTCTTCAAAATTGGCCGACAATTAGTTGAGAGACGGTGAACACCTTTAGGCATTTTACGTTGAGATCTTTAGCGATCTTCAGTTCGGCTATCAGAGCTTCATACTCAGCTTGATTATTTGAAGCTTTGAAGCTAAACCAAAGAGCATACTCAGTCACCATCTGATCGATATTGGTTAAAATGAGATCCACACTGCATTCTTGAGCATTTGAAGCTCCATCCACTTGTAGAATCCATGTAGGCTCTGAAGTCTCTTCTTGGGATTGATCTTCGACTTGACTATCATTGGTTGGCATGCACTCGACAATAAAGTTGACAAGTATCTGAGCCTTTATCAAAGATCGAGGAATATAAGAAAGATCAAACTCACTGAGTTCGATCATCTATTTGGCCATTCTTCTCGAAGTATCTGACTGTTGAAGTAGAGTTCTCAAGGAAAGATTGATTAGAATTTTTACCAAGTGGGCCTAAAAATAAGATCGTAGTCGCCGAATAGTTATGACGATCGTGAAGACGATCTTTTCAATCCAAAAGTATCTTATTTCAGCCCCATGTAACACCCGATTTATATAGTAGATGGATTTTTGCACTTTATCTTCTTTTCGGACCAGCACCAGGCTAACAGCTTTAGAAGTCATAGCCAAATACATGAATAATTTATGACTAATATTCGACTTTATCAGAAGTGAAGGAGAGTTTAAGTACTGCTTCAAGTCGTCGAAAGCCTTCTAGCACTCTTTCGTCCAAGTGAAATCTTTCATATGCCTGAGGGTTTTGAAGAAGGAAAAGCATCATTATGTGGATTTGGAGATGAATCGGCTTAATGACGCAATGTATCCTACAATTTTTGAATATTCCACTGAGAAGTAAGAGGCCTCATGTCGAGAACAGATTTGATCTTCTCGGGGTTGGCCTCGATGTCTCGTCTTGTCACCACGAAATCGAAGAACTTTCTCGATGTAATGTCGAAGGCATACTTAGTCGCATTCAATTTTATCTGATGTTGCCTTAAAGCATCGAAAGCTTCTGTCAAGTCATTGATATGGAGAGAAGCTTTATTGCTCTTAACGAGCATGTCATCGATATAGACTTCCATGTTACAATTGATCTGATTTTTGAAGACTTTATTGATCAACTTTCGATATGTAGCTCCAACATTTTTAAGACCAAAAGGCATGGCTTTGTTAGCAGTACAAGCCTTTATCGATAATAAACACCATCTTTTTCTCATCTTCGGACATCATCTAGATCTGATTGTAGATGGAGAAGGCATCCATAAAATTGAGTAGCTGATGGTCTGATGTAGCATCAACTAGTTGATCGATCTAAAAAAATGAAAAGTTATCCTTTAGATAGACTTTATTTAAGT
Source organism: Elaeis guineensis (assembly GCF_000442705.2). Taxonomy (NCBI): domain Eukaryota; kingdom Viridiplantae; phylum Streptophyta; class Magnoliopsida; order Arecales; family Arecaceae; genus Elaeis; species Elaeis guineensis. The sequence goes on along the minus strand of NC_026005.2, from coordinate 62,586,812 downwards.
CGGTGTAGTCAATGCATATCCGTTATTTGCCATTTATCTTCTTGACCATCACGACATTCGCAAGTCAATCTGGGTGGGTTGCCTCACGAATGAAGTCGACTGCCAGCAATTTGTCGATCTCTTCATCGATGGCCTTCTGTTGCTTGAGAGTAAAATTTTTTTTCTTTTGTCTCATCGGCTTATGCTTGGTGTCAACATTTAGTCGATGGACAATCATATCAAGAGAAATGCCTCGCATGTCTGAGGCAGATCAGACGAAGACATCTGCATTCTTCCTTAGAAAGGTGACAAGCTTCTTTCACAGTTCGTTGCTCATTGAAGATCTGACCTGGATGGTTTTAGTCAGATCTTCATCATTAAGGGGTACTGAGATGAGTTGTTCTGTGGGTTCTTCTCGATTTTTTTCTTCTCTCTGATCCAGTCTATCGATGGAAAGAGATTTAGTTGGCTTCTTTATTTTGATTACAGTTAAGTAACATTATCAGACCAACTATTGATCTCCCCTCATTTCACCAGTCTCCTTCCTCGTTGGAAAGTGCATGAGCAAATGATATGTTGAGACAATCGCTTTGAGCGCATTTAGTCCAAATCATCCAAAAATAATATTGTAGGCAGAAGGGACTCAAACTACGAGAAAATTGAGTTGCACGGTCGATTGTCGAGGTGACTATTCGGTAGTAACAGGGAGTTCTATCTCTTCTTCTACTTTGACCAAATCGCCAGTAAATCCAATTAGAGGAATATTGATTGGTTTTAGTTGGTTAATAGAAAATCGCATCCAGAAGAAATAATCATAAAAAATCATATCAACGGAGCTTCTATTATCAACAAGACATCATTTTACATCATAATTAGCTATTATCATAGATACAATAACAGCGTCGTTATGAGGAGTTTGATTTTTTCGTAAATCTTCCTCAGAGAAAATATTGTCGTTTGTTCGCTGACGTTTAGAGGAGCTTTCCGAATCGTCAGCCCCTCGAAATCTCGATCCTATCGAGATCATGTTGATCACACCCGATGTAGGTTAAGTGTGAGGTTCTTTTTCGGGATGCGACTATGTTTGAGGATCAGCAGGCAGCTGCATAGGTCGGTCTTATAGGTATTTCTCGAGATATTCCCACCTTTAAGGCTTCTATCTTGTCTTTTAACTAGATGCATTCTTCGATATCGTGACCGCGATCACGATGAAACCGACAGTAGTGCTTCCTGTTGCAAGACGCCAGCCGCAACTTCATCGACTGGGGTCATCGAAGGTAGCTGTCCCCCTCTATTTCCATAAGAATCTATGCACGAGAAGTAATTAGAGGGGTGTAAGAGTCATACCTACCACCGAAGTTTTTAGGCTTCAAACTTAATTGGGAAGGAGGAGCCTCTCTCGTAGCGCGGGTTCGGTTGGGTCCCACAGAGGTTCCTTCCTTCTTTGCCTTTTCCTTCTGACCTTTACCCTCAGATTGGCATCGATAAATTGCATCCTCCTAGACACGAATATACTTCTACGCACGCTCGAGGAGGTCGACAAAAGATCGAGGAAGAGTCTTGTCCAGAGAGTAGATAAATCTGAAGCTTCACAATCCCCGCTTGATGGCCGCGATGACCGTCAACTCATTGAGGTTCCAGACCTCTAAGGTGGCGGTGTTAAAACGTGCCACAAAGTCTCGTAGAGATTCTCCATCTTGTTGTCTGATAGAGAAGAGGCTGTCAAAAGTTCGTGACATCCTTCGGTTGGTGCCGAAGTATGTCACGAAAGATTGTTCGAACTGCTCGAATGAATGGATATTCTCCGGTTGAAGTCTGAAATATCATGTTCGGATAATTTTTCGAAGAATAATCAGAAAGGCGATATAGAGGAGGGCACCGGATGCTCCTTGAAGAAGTATGAGAGCCTTGTAGCTCTCAAGATGATCGAGCGGATCAATGGAGCCATCATATGGCTCTATCTACGGTATCTTGAACTGACTAGACATTGGTTCGTCGAGAATTCATCGAGAGAAGAGCAGACGGGTGCTGATGCCAAGCTCGTCGATGGAATCTCAATTATTTATTTGGAGCTGATCTAGATGGCGGACCAGCTTCCTTAACTTACGGTTGTATTCATCCAACTATCGCTGAGACTCGTTAGGATGTTGAGAATATCCTGGGGTTGAACCTTCCCTAGAAGAACTTGATTGTGATCGTGGCCTCTTCCCCTTTTGTGAGATTTGTCGAGGGGAAGGAGACCGACGATCACTGGAATCAGCATGTGGGGAATGTCATGAGTCAGGACGAGATGAATGTTGGATGGGTCAGTGACTCGTCCGATGGGAGTGTCGAGTCGAGTGATGGGACAGAGAATGGGACCCACGACTGTATCTGGAGGGCACGTCCCACGACGTCGGATCCTCCTGCCGCCACCGTCGCTGCTGCTCTATGTCTGTTGGAGACTGTGGACAGCCTCCGTCAAAGTCTTCACTTACTGCACAAGTGCAGCAAATTGCTGTTACTCCACGATTATCACCGATCGTGAAGCACTAGGCTCCCCGAGGATCGTCAAAGGTGCATCACGCCGTGATGAGCATCGAGCGAAACTTGTGGAAGCATTTTGTGCTCTCATCTTGGCCATTAAGGTTCTTGGAAGAATACTTCTTTTCTTCCCCTTATCTGGTGCGCCAAACTGTTGCAGCTTGTCTCTGATGAGATAGTCGGTCAGGAGCCGAGTTGTTGCACTTGAACGGTAAATGGGAGAAAACTTGCAAAAGAAGTCCACTTGCCAAAAATTGTTCAGTGAAGGATCCTCTGATGCTTAAGTTAGCTAGAGAAAAAAAATAACGAAAGAGAGCTAAAAGTGAGAGCGAAAGCTTATAATAATCAAACTTAAAACTTATCCGATCCTCCATTGCTTATCGATATTTATAGGGTAGGTTATGCCATTATTGTATAATTTTCATCCCTGCATATTCGAGACGTGAGAGTTATGACATTTAATGGGTGGTTACCTCATTAATCGCTATCAAGGGTGAGTAATGGGTTGCTCATGGACAACTATTGTGCTTCACGTTTACATGTAGTTAATGTTCATATCGAATAACCGTCGTCGATTTAGATAGTCAGTATGGCCCCGAGGAAGTAGTCGGATAAATGTCGGATATCACCAGCTAAATATAGGTTGTATGTCGAATCAAGTCGGTTAAACACTGACTAGATTAGTTCCGTCACCATTAGTCGGTCGAATGCCGATTAGGTCCAGGCTTATTGATCCAAGTTGAGTTGAGTCACAGTAACTCCGTCGGTGCAAATATGAATTATCGCACAACTAGTCGGTTGAAAGGTGAGGAAAAAGGCTAGTCGAATAAATGACAAGGATCTACCTCAATAGATTTGTTTCAGATTGGAGCAATATATATAGCTAATTTTGGTTGGCTGGCCTTCTCCTGGAAAAAAAAAAAATCAATTGGCCAGGGTTCAACTGGAGTTCAAGCTCTAGAGATCTCACACAGTTGCGCATGGCTTTCATACCAATAACTGATAGAAATTTTAAAGTAGAATTATAATCAGATTCCTTAGTCCTTATCTCTCGGCCTAGTTTGCCATTTTTTTTTCTTTTTTTTGGTTTAAAAATCTGAGAAGAAAAATACACTAGATTTAGTAATATATGCAACGAAATTATTTTATTTTTTAATTTTTTTAAAATTTTGATACCAAAGTCCAAAGATTTTTATTTTACTTCATTAAAAATTAAATAAATAAATCTAAAATTATTAGAAATATTATGACATGTCAAACAGCTACTATTATTTTTCGATAAATTATCTTCACTATGGTGAGTCCTACGCATTTAGTTTATTATCAATAAAATAAAAATATGTTTTCAAGAGAAAATCGCATGGTGTGGAATTATAAGCTAGTGATAACATGGATTTGAACGCTGGGTAATCGGGTTTGGGGCGGGTTCGGATAGTAAGATTTTAAACGGATTCGGATACGGGTAGGGAAAATTTTGCGGGTACCCTATCCGTTGCCATCGCTACCGCCTCCAGAAATTTTATTCGTCCAAGCGCAGAGCATGCCTTCTTCCCCATGGCGGCCTCACTGTCCAAAACCCTAAGATTTCACCGACTTCTCCTCTCCATACGCCGCAACTCGGCGCCAGCTCTTCCTCTCTACGCCTTCTACACCTCGGAAGCAACTCTCCGACCGCCTCCACCACCAGCGTCATTCGCGTCCGTAGCAGCTCCATCCGCATCCCAAGCTCCAGGTTGCCCTTCTCCCTCTCCCTCTCTCTCTTGATCTCCTTCGCCATCTTCTGTTTGAATCCATGCCTCCTTTATGCTTCTGAAATGGCTATCTTCTTGTGATCCAGAGAAAGAAAGGGGAAGATGGTCCAAATTGCTGCTTTTCCTCCCCGGTGCCATCACTTTTGGCCTTGGAACCTGGCAACTTTTCCGAAGACTTGAGAAGGTCACATTCTTTATGTTTTTTCTGGATTTAGCTAACTTTTGTTTAGGTTGGTTTGTTATGATTTATAAAAGCACTCTCTTTTGAGGTTCTGATTGGTCTATATGTACAACGCTGTCATTGTTCTTATTTATTATTTGTGGCAGATAGATATGTTGGATTACAGGAGGAAAAGATTGGAGATGGAGCCCATAGTGTGGAGTGAGATACATTCTTTGGATCATGAAGCAGCTTCTTTGGAATTCAGAAGGGTTATTTGTGAGGGCTATTTTGATGACACCAAGTCAATTTTTGTTGGCCCTCGTTCTCGAAGCATATCTGGTGTAACTGAGAACGGATATTATGTCATCACCCCTTTGATTCCAAGGGCAACCGATCCTGGCAGGTAAGTAATCCCACTCTCTATCGTTTTTTTTTTTTTTTTTTTGAATTTTATTAAGAAAGCTGATTTCACTCTGTTCTGTTTATCAAGCCTAATGTGTTTTGTTTTAGATTGTATCTCAGTTTGAGGTGTGCTTATAGTATTTTATGTTTTATAGATTTCATGGAACTAGGTGAAGTTCCTCTTATTGTCTCTGTACATGTCTCAGCAGCAATCATATTCATCTCTTTAGTTTAAGACTGCCTTCCAAGCACTGGGAATTTATATTAAAATTGGTGGCAGTTCCACCATCCATTTTCCAATAGTAATTATCTTTAAATATTTAACACTCCAATGCCTCCTAATCCTGTCCAAGCCTCTGTAGCCAGTCGTTCATAATATCTTGACTTTTGTCAGCTGTCTGAAACCGCAAAATCTATTTTCTCTTGTCAGACTTGTGATAATCTTTCCATTTGTTGCGGATAGGATTCCTCCCTTGTTTATTGCCTTTCATCATGAGATGTCCCAATGACCATCATCTCTTTACTCACAACTATTGAGAATGTTATATTGATGCAGTAGCATGGTCCCAACATCCATGGCCGAACAAGGAGTATCCTTAACCACATGACACAGAGATGAATCTTTGTCATCAATATTGTTAAGATCGAGATCAAGTCGTAAATCGCCGTTGCAAGATTAGAATGTATTGTAGATTGTAAGATTTTTTTCTGATTTATTTTATCACTTTTTAAATATGAACCTAATGTGACAATTGAAGTATGAATCAACTATAAAGCAAATGTATGGACAATGGAAAGCCATACATAATACAACTCTAATTTTCACCAGTATAAGCCCATATATCGCATGTCTAATGAAAAAATATTTTGTTTGTTTATTCAAGAAAATTATATATCATCGACCAATTTAACTATCCTTTTAGATAAAATGTTTTAGGAAAAGACATGGACAAATCTCTAACATATGGCTGCAAGAAAATACAAATATCCACAACTTGTTTTTTCTTTTTTTTTTTTTTTTAACTCCATGAGCTCCAATAAGATACTTGCTAAATTTTACTTCTCAACACTTATTTGCTCAGTAATTGAAAAGCCATGTAGTCACATAAATTGTAGAAATGGAACTGCACATGATTTAATACGTAATTAGCATAATCAAGCTGGATTTGTGATCCACAGGAATGTGTAATTCATTTTGGATCTAAATCTTGTGATCCTACATTGATCCTGATCCAAGGATCGGATCCATTGCTTAGGCTTATTTTTATCCAGATCATAAGATCCGAATTATGAATCCTATGGTTTCAACAACAATTTTTTTCTCATCCCCAAGCCTTTGCGGCCTATTGCTCATAGCATCTTTGCAGCCATCTTAGTCTTAGGTGACTGGTTTGGTTATTGATTTATTGACAGCATTGATTTTTTTTTTTAAAGTTAATTCTTTCTTCAAAGTAAAAAGTATTTGCTCTAAGAGAGAAGTAAAGCTCATTTATAACATTTTCCCTTGCATGCAAATTGATGCTGGAATATTTTATGCTTCTATGAACCTTTAATAATTTAAGTTGTATGATAGAAAAAAATATTAAGTTAAACTAAAGTAATTAAATCAAAGATTTCGTTACTGCATAAGTTAACTAGTTGGCAACCTTTCTGTTGTCAATATTTTTTTCTTTTGACGTGCTTTCTATGAACTATATATGACACTCCCATTATAATTGAAAACATACAATTCCATTGATTTTTAAGAATTTTCTAACTCAAGCTCATGCATAGCCATGGCAACCTTGACAATATATGCAGCAAGTTGTTTGCAAAACCAATTAAGTCTAATTATTGAACTTGTAGCAGGCTTTGGTTTAAAGTCTTCGAAACTAGGTTTATGTTGAAGGACTTGAGGTCTAAGATGGTTGAGCTGTGGTCGAGGATGCAGTTTGGGTTCAAGTTCTTATAGACGACGTGGTTATATTGGAGTGTTGGGATGTACAGTGAAGCCATGGAGTTGAAATTGGGTTAACTGAATGGTCAGAATAAATTCAATGACTTATAAGTGAAAATGAGTTGGAACTCCAACACAAGATTGTGCCTTCATGCTAGTTGAATCCAAAACCAAGGTTTTGAAGGTTGGGAAGTAAAATAACTGCTTTTTTACTTTTGCTTGTGATTAGAGACTTGGTGGACAAGATGTGTTGAATCTTCTTTAGATTCTTCTCTACAACAGTTGCATGTTCAATGGAAGGACGAAATAAACAAACTGTATAATTAACATATAATTAACTTGAACCAATAAAAAGTCACTAAAAGGAGTTTTGTATGGAAACATCTCTGCCCACTCTTTCTCTAGCAAGGGATTTTATAACTATTTTCTCCCCCAAAAATATGATCTTTAGACTCATATGTGGGGTCTTGTACAAGTGCTGAAGTACCAAAAATTTTCATTTTACCAGTATAGTCTGATATCGTTTTGATATGTGGTATGCCTCTTGGTGTCCTTACAATAGACAAAGCAGTGATATTGTATGTCTTTGTATGGCTTGACAGTAAGGTCCTGCGTATATTATTGCCATACTTGTAGAGTATGGTATGACTAGTATGGAAAACGCTACTTATATCCTTCGCCTTGTTCATCATGGAAGAAAAGGCGCATGGTTTTGCTTTGGGATTTTTCTATTAGACTGAAAAGTTACATTGTTTAAAATTCCCTTTCAAGGTTACTTTAGTTTGAAACTCTGAATCACGTATTTGAAGGTCATTTCAGGGTTAATTTTAGGATGTTGAAGTTATACTGTGGCTTTAGAGTCAAGGTTTCAATTTCAAGTAAGATTCACCAATGAGTACCATACTGGTCTTCTATCGAGTCGATACAGTGCTACTATACCTACATGTGATAGAGTATAGATTCAACATTTTTTTATTTTTATTATGGTTTTTTTAAGGTTTAGGGATCTTGGAAATGTGATTTTGAGGTTGTTTTATTGTTGTTTTATTTTATATTGGTCCTGGAGATTATATGATTGCTTGATGGATGCAATTGTAATAAATAAATATTAGACACTGCTGCTGCTTGATAGTGCCATAATTATTCCACATGGTGTTCAAAGTTTGCTTCTTCTTTAAAAGATTTTATCCAGTTAAAATGAGGCATGAACGATTAAAAAAGGTGAATGAATCATTTACGAAGCAGCTTGTTGGATAAAGCACCAGCAGCAATCACTCATAGCACAGCAATTAGAAGACATAGAAGTGACTGAGAGCATGGAATAGCCTTTGTAGCTAGAATGGCACCCATAGTAGAAGACTTGTGCACCTAAAGCCTTGGAAATAGTGAACCGTCAACAACCAGTGGGTATATTTCCTTCACCTGAGCTTAAACTTGGTTCCATATTTTGATCAGTAATATCCTTAAGTGAATGTTGTGCTATTTGAAATCTAAATAACATAGAACCATGATAAATCAAGTCAACATGTTGTGTAGCTAACTACCACATTGATCAGACATGTACTAAACATATCTTTATTGTTATTACAGATTAATGCAGGACTGCAAGGAGATATTAGGCTATTGCTTTAATTTATATAATGCTTGAGTTAGATTCCACAATTAATTTGTATTAAATGTAAAATTCCAAGAATATTTTCTTTTGATTTCTTTGTTGGGACCTTACCAATTTTAATTATATTATGGGTCCTGTGTATTGTGGAGAATCAAGTTGGATATCAATTATCTTTCATGAATTGCAGCAATTACTAATTATGACCTTTTAGCGTGGTCTTGATTAGATAAAATTATTTTCTCATTCTTTGAATTTGCTGATATAATTTTTTAATAAATCTTCTGTCAGCATGCAGCTGCCCATCCTTGTAAACAGAGGATGGGTCCCACGGGGCTGGCGGGACAATTTAGAAGAGTCACAGAATGTTGAGAGAGCTTCCAATTTAGAAACAGGAGATGCCAAGCAGAATGAGAAAAGGGTTTGGTGGAAGTTTTGGTCTAAGAGTCCTGCAGTTTCCAAGGTTATTTTCCACGAACTTATTGATTTATATGTGATGTTAATCTAGTTTTTGTATGATCCCAGAATGGTGGTATTAATGTGATATAGCATGCTTATTGACAACCCTGGGCTGAGACATTTGAGATCTGTTAATGGCTTTTAAGCGCATCATGTTACTGTACGTCATATAATAGCCATTCTTTTATAATTTTTTAAAAATAAATAAGAATAGCTTATTCTGATTACAAGTAATAAATAATTAGACTTTTTGGATCCATAGCTCCTGTGCAAATGCTATTCCCATCACTTGGCGGGGAAGCATGAAGGAGAGGATACAGGCAGAGAGCGAAGCATGCAGTTGAGTGGTTTATGGTCCCAATATCCCCGTCATAAAATCTTGGGACTGCTAGTTCAGTGGCCTTCCCTCTTCTTGTATACTTCTCCCTACCTTGCATACCCCAGCAGGCCTCTTGTCCCCAGTCCTTGCCAGCCTTGTGGGAACTGTTCATAGATTTTGCTGACAATTACCGAAACAATCCCAAAACCTACAACTCATATTGTCGACATCCTACATATGTTGTGTTGACATGCCACATATGTTGTATAGTATACAGCTAAATTCAATGATTTTCTTTTCCCCCTAGTATCTTATGGTATCGTTATCTAAATTTTGCTTAAATCATATCTTATTCATCATGAATACAAGGGATTCAAATCTTGACAATTGGTCCATATTGGTAGCTGGCTGGTATGCTTTGATCCTTTATAAAGTTTACTGAGTAGTACAGGGCCTATATGGGGTTGATACGCCTTGATACAAGGAGATATGGTCCCCATTTGGCTGATACCTAGGCACACTTGCCTCTGCTGCACCAACTCAGCGCTGGTACATGGCAAGTACACTTAGCTTTTTTTTCAATCCTTGATACATAAATATTATGTATCTATGTGCATGTGTTGGTACAGGTGTGCATATGTGCATTATCTGAATATGTCTTGAGGGTAGGTCAAATGTTAGGGAGGGGGAAGGGATGTGTGCAATATATTGTGTGCTTATACGTGCATGTATCATTCTGTAACTGCATGTCGTATATTTTGATGTTTTCATATCTATCATCTTTATTAGAGGGTGGGCCTTGGCACAATGATAAGATTGCTCTAATGTGACCTGGATGCATTGAATTTGAAACACGAAAACTGTCTTCCCACATGCAGTGGTAAAGCTGCGTACATCTAATTCTACCCAGACCCTGTAGTGGTGAGAGCCTCCTACACTTTGATGCCCTTCTTTTCCACACACACACACACACACACACACACACACATATTTGCGTGCGCACACACCCCATGCGCATGTATACCACCTTTACTAATAAAGTAAATACTGACATTTGATACAATCTATCTCAAGTTTAGTTTTAGAAGCTGACTTGGTTCTCCCAAATTGTAATTCCAAGTTTGCAGGCTGAAGAGCCTGCCATGTCTCCTGTAAGAGTTATAGGAGTAATTCGAGGAAGTGAGAAACCAAGCATATTTGTTCCAGCAAATGACCCAAACAGTGGCCAGTGGTTTTATGTTGATGTTCCCATGATTGCTCGTGCTTGTGGTCTGCCAGAGAGTACCATCTACATTGAAGACATAAATGATGATGTTAGTGCAACTAATCCTTATCCTGTTCCAAAAGATGTCAACACCTTGATACGTTATTCAGTCATGCCACAGGACCATCTTAACTATACGATAACCTGGTATGCAATTTGTTTCAGTCATTATGACATGCACCTGTCTTTATCTTCTGGTTATTCATTTTATTTATGTTTTCATCTGTGATTTGAGCCACTTGATACCCATATCTGTCATTTTCAAGCTGTAATTTTTTGTACTAATAAAACACAGATGTGTGTAATTGCACACGTGCTTGCTTTTATGTTTTAATTGCTGGAGCAAAGTTCCATGGATGTTCATTTTTAAAGAAGCAGAATCTTTAAAGCTCAAGTAGCTTGGATAAGGCTTGTTGATTATGTTTCATGACAATGGTCATTTAGGGACTTTTGCTGTTTGATTCAGGAACTCAAGCTATCATAATTAATCAAACTCTCATATGTTCCTTTATTATGGAATAATTTGATTTTATTCTCTGACTTTATAAAGTTAAAGAAAGAAAGTGGGCTAATCTTATGTATTTTTCTTAGCCCTTGATTATTTGGTGAATTCAAGTTGCTAATATCATTTAGAAGAGTCAAGTCTACTTGTACATTAATCAGATGAGGGTTTCTCATGCTTTATATCCAAGTGGACCATATGATGTTAACAAACTTAAGGATAAGAATAT